>NC_088854.1:6444858-6654858 GCF_963853765.1 Magallana gigas | reverse complement strand
TAAGAGAGAAAGAAATCAGTTCGGTAGGGAAAGAGAAAGATAGAGGAAGTATTAAAACTTTTTGTTCAAATGAAGCAATTTTTTCTTTTGAATTTTTTTTGCCTGAATATCACTACATGAGTGTAAATTACTAAATGTGATGTTAATATGAGAGAGAGAGAGAGAGAGAGAGAGAGAGAGAGAGAGAGAGAGAGAGAGAGAGAGAGAGAGAGAGAGGAAATATAAGATAAAGAAATCAGAGTGGAGGAAAGATAGGAAGTGAGACTTAATACAACTGTTTTGTATAAATGAAGTAATTTTTCTATTTAGATACTTTACCTGAATGTCACTACACGCGTGTAAATAACTAAATGTGATGTCAATTTGAGAGAGAAAGAGAGAGAGAGAGAGAGAGAGAGAGAGAGAGAGAGAGACTAAGTTAGATTTAAAGGAATTATATCAAAAGGGAGAGAGGAAGAGAGAGGAATTATTAACATTTTGTTTAAGTAAAACATGATTTTCAGTTTAGATATTTGACCTGAATGTCACTACATGGGTGTAAATAACGAAATGTGATGTCTGTTTGAAAAAGTCAAAGAAATTGATAGAAATTAATAGACAAAATAATTAGATTGAAAGGGAGAGAGGAAGTGAGAGACCTTTTTACAGCTTTTTCTTCAAAGGAGGTTTCACTATGTGTGTGTAAATAATGAAAAGTAATGTTCATTTAAAAGAGAGAAAGAAGTTGATAGAAAATAAGTTAAAGATTAAGAAATTAAAGCAGAAGAGAGAGAGGAAGTTAGAGGACTTATTAAAACATTCTGTTTAAATCAAGAGATTTTTGTTCTATTGAGATACTTTACCTGAATGTCACTACATGTGTGTAAATAACTAAATGTGATGGCAATTAGAGAGAGAGAGAGAGAGAGAGAGAGAGAGAGAGAGAGAGAGAGAGAGAGAGAGAGAGAGAGAGAGAGAGAGAGAGAGAGAGAGAGAGAAATTGAAACAAAGTTAGAGACAAAGACCTTTGCAGAAGGTAGAGAGGGAGTGAGAGGACTTATAAAAGAAATGTGTTCAAATGAGAGAGAGAGAGAGAGAGAGAGAGAGAGAGAGAGAGATCATGTAGAACATAACAACAGCAGCAATATTTGAACACTTTTATATAGGTCAATTATACATTTCTAAAAACTTCCTTGTATAACAAAACATAACCTTTTTTTATAAAGAGTAAAACAAAGTAAACAAAATGTTTTTTTATGTTTATTGTTGTCTTATGCTTTCAGGAAAAATATCCAAGCTAAATGAGGTTTCCTGAGAAAAGTGTTTGTCTCACATGGAAAAGCCATTGTCTAAGATTATACATATTAAGGTAAATGTATAAATTAAATGTTATTTCTTAAAAAGAAATAAGCACGAGAGAGAGAGAGAGAGAGAAATAAATAAAGAGAGATGAAGAGAGAGGGGAGAAATAAAAAAAAGAGAAAGAGAATACAGAGAAAACTTCTTTTAGTTTTCATCAATATGAAGTTAATTCATCATTGATACACTTTTCCTGAATGTCACTAGATGTGTGTAAAAAGGGGATAACAGCATGAAACTGAGATAAGGCATTAAAAAAAATTGAGAGATAGGGAAAAGTTAAAATAGATAGAGAGGGAGATAGTTTGTGAATTTAAAGTTTAAAGTGAATTTTTAACTTAATGCCTCTACATGTGTTTTTCATTGATAGTTATGAGAGAGAGAGAGAGAGAGAGAGAGAGAGACAGAGAGAGAGAGACAGAGAGAGAAAGGGAGACAGAGATACAGAGAGAGAGAGACAGACAGAGACAGAGATACAGAGAGAGAGAGAGAGAGAGAGAGAGAGAGAGAGAGAGAGAGAGAGAGAGACAGAGAGAGAGAGTGAGTAGTGATACCTTTTAGTATTGCATAAAATCTGAAAAAAGTACATTTGAAAGTCTTGCTTTACAGAGATGAAACACATTCTCAGAATTTATATTTTGACAAGTATTTTTGTGTTGCAGCACCAGTGTTCAGACATAGGTTAACTTCCTAGATAGACGATTGAGGACCAATAGTGTCAACGGAAAAAAAATCTACGCCATGAATATTGCTTTAATCAATACTGGTTTAGAAATGATAATGAAACTCTGGTACATTTTTTATTGATCGTGTGGTTTTCATGTATTCTCCCAAAAATGAAGATATGAGAGAATTAATACACTTTTTACGTGTATATGTACGTGTAAATTCAGTAGCATTGAAAGTTAGGTTATACAATGTACATATTTTGCTGTTTTAATGTTCCTAAACGATCATATGGCCTTGTTCATATTAATATTTAAATGTTTTAGTAATACTCAATAAAAAGTTAGAGTCTAATGTAATGTCTTAATTACTTTCATAATCATTGATATTCATTTTTATTTAACTTATCAACATCACTACGTCAAAAAATATATGCGCGGATCCAAAAAGAATTCCAGGGGGTCGGACGGTTATTTGAGTTTGTCGTGGGGGGGGGGGGGGGGAGGGTCCGAGGCATATTTTTGATAATTTTATAATGTAATTTAAAGAAATTTTAATTTTGCAAGGGGGGGGGGGTCAGACCCCCCTGACCTCCCTCTAGATCCTAGCATGAAATAAGCTTAGCTAATGCATGATCTTGTTTTTGTATATGCCTTGCAATATTATGTAGAAATAATCAATGTGATTGAGCATTTTGGTGTGAATAATTGCATGAATTTTTATATCATAATCTGTAATTTCACCATTAAAACTAGTGCTCTACTCAGAAGTTGTGCCGTCATTCTGTCTTTTAATAATCATACAGCTTTGGCTGAAAATGAAAGATGATGGATGCTTGTATATGCGTGTGATATACATGTACATGTAGGTAGAAGGGGCCTGTGATAGGATTTCTCTTTCAATAACTAAACTGCCACGGTCCATTAGTTGTTCTAATAACAACATTCGGTTTTAGCTATTCAAAAATAAAAAAAAATAATTGAAAAACAAAAAATTGGGTTTATTCAAAGATTTATAGGTTTGTTACATGCATTTTGAAATATTTCGCACTTTGAAAAAAATTCAAAGTGTGTTACTAGTAATTTCGGAACCAGTTAAACGCGCTTTTATTTTTTTTTTTCAAAGTGCGTTGATATCGTCGATATTATAAAAAACTGTTCAGGATTTGGTCCAAATAATTGATACTTTTATTGACATACAATAACTGATTTTTTAACCTTGGTTTCATATTGTTTAGCTCAATGCGATATATTTAAAAAAAAAAAAAGAACCCAATGCATTCTCAGCTTACTTAATAAACAGTTTCTCGATTAGAATTTTTTTCTCATAAGCTTACGTAGTTTGACAATTTACACAAGAACAAATCAGGAGTTTTAAATTAACCAAATATGACATAAACTGCATCGCGTAGCAATTGCCTTTTTCCTTTTTTGTCTATGCAGCAAAACTAATGTACTTCTTATCTGATACATTGGGCTATGTCAGAAACGTTTACTTCAAGTTGCTGAATATCATACGTTTTGGATAGAAAGATAAGGGGTAGGCAACCTTCTTCCTAAAATCAATTACTAGTAAATGATGCACTGGTAATTGACCTGTATGATTGGTTAACCCACACCCACCCCCGTTCTCAAAGACGGTTAATGAGATTTACTAGTGTTAACAATCCATCATACAATCAGCAAATTAGAAATTCAATTCCAGATTTTTCTATTTAACATATTTTTTTAAAGTGCGTTAAGTGTTTCGATAATAAAAAATGTTGAAGTTCCTTCATAACGCACTTTGAATTTTTTTTTTCAAACTGCGTTAGCTTAGTCCTAAGTTTAACGCGTTTCATTTTTTTTTAAGTGTGTACTTTTCTCAAAGTGCGTTGCCACATACGTTATTTAAAATCCACTATAAATCACAAAACTTGTGTGCTATAATTCTTTAGAAACTGTACAAAGAATGTATGGTGTATCAAATCATTTGATAATGAGAAGATGGGATAAATAAGTAAAATTAATGTAAGTAGTCAGTTTCATGTGTGTATTTCAAACCTGACAATGTAGTGAGAATCATGTGTGTCTAACTGGTGGGTCACGTGGTCTGATGTAGTGGAGTTCAGGGGAAAACCCAAATTTTTAATATAATGAATTTACGAATTATCAGCCCCCTAGGCTAATAAGAGTAGACAGTCTTTTATAAATTTGCTCAAATTTTTTCTTCACGACCCTTAGAAAATAGTGTAGTGACATTCTGGTGAAAAGTCATGTGTAGTGAGTTTCATGTCTTTACGAGTATGTGTGTGTGTGTGTGTGTGTGTGTGTGTGTGTGTGTGTGTGTGTGTGTGTGTGTGTGTGTGTGTGTGTGTGTGTGTGTGTGTGTGTGTGTGTGTGTGTGTGTGTGTGTGTGTGTGTGTGTGTGTGTGGGGGGGGGGTGTGTGTGTGTGTGTGTGTGTGTGTGTGTGTGTGTGTGTGTGTGTGTGTGTGTGTGTGTGTGTGTGTGTGTGTGTGTGTGTGTGTGTGCGTTCGTAAACACTGGCAACTGAGAGCCGACGTCAAGTTACACAGCAACAACTGAGAACACAAAATTCAAGTGAGGACAAAAATCTGGTCCTCAGTTGAATTTCACCTTAGAAATGCTTAAAATCATGCCATAAACCATATATGTGAAAATTGGTGCATGGACCAGTTGGAAGTATTTTTCCGTTTTGTGTATGTTGTGTGTGTATAATTATCAGCCCGTCAGCATGGCGGTATACACACTACGAAGGGTAACACGCATGCGCGGGTTAAAACGGAAGTTTACATTCTATCTGGATCATATAAGCGCTTGAAAACATACAGATATCAAGGACGATCAATGTCGCGTAAAAAGATAAAGGTAAGTATTATTTGTTTTGGTTTTTAAAAAATATTTTATCGCATAGTGTGTGTTATAAATATGTTAAGGAATTTATTCAACAAACGGAAATTTACATCCATACTTGTTTTTTCGATTAAATTGAATCATACCTTCAGTTACAAATACAGTGCAAGAAGCTGTGTATGATCGATACAAACTGGTTTAATGGTAAATTATTTCCAACAGTATTTACTTAAAATCGTTAATATTATACATGTACATAAACCATCACATACAATTTCATACAACTAACTAAAGACGTCACAACAAAAATTGCTCATTATCCTCTATAGGCATCCATATTAACAGCCATTGTCTTTGCAGGATGATCATTGTATTCATTTATTACATACAGACGATGTGCAATTTTCAGAGCAATATTAATCAATGTGTTATCAAACGAAAAGCTAGGTATGCACAATAAATGTGCCATACAAATATTAATTGCATGGCGTTAAAGAAAATATCCAATGGCATGTAAACATGAAATCAGAAAGTACTGGGGACGTGTAGAGGAAAATAAAAGCAATAATTTCATTTTAATTAAGAAGTTGCTAACCTAGCTATTATGACATGAAAACGTGTTATAACCATTATAGTTTGTACATTGTTGATTTTGAAGTAGTTTGTACTATGTAAACACAATATATCAACATCATTTTCCCCAACACCCCTCCCTTAAGTAAATTTTAGATCCGCGCCTGTTTGCATATCATTACATCATACAACTTATATATGAATTAATATGATATCCCAGAAATTTGTCCTTTTTTAAATGAAAATATATCAACGAATCAATTTAAGCTATAAATGCACAATCAATATAACATACCAATTGCAAGGCGTAAAAGATTATTAAATGAAAAGATACCAACGAATTTAATACACACATATAAATATAAAGACTCAACAAAAAAAACACACATTGTAACCGCTGGCAATTGGAAAAAAAATGAAGGCATTACAATTAGCGCCAATTATCAAAATTTAATTATGTAATGACTATAAGTATCCATCATTATATTTTTTGTGAAATATATCGTTGTGTATGATTTTAATTTTTGTGATTATTTGTGGTGTATCTTCTCGTCTGAGGCTTTAACTAGGGTTTTAATGCGTACAGTTTTTTTTAAACACAATTTAAATAAACCATGACTTACCTTTAATGTTACAGTTTAATTTATATTACGTTTAATAATATTGCTGTTTTCATTTTTATCTGTCTAAACATTTGGATAAATATAATAACATGTGCTTTAATAAATTATATTATGCCAGGCGCGGATTCCACTAAAAAAAATAAGGCCGTGAAGGATCGTAGCGGCTACGTGGGGCTACGTACATGTACATGTAGCAGCTACGCTGTTGAACAGAAATCTAGACAAGCCGCTACGTGGATATACCTAGCTTACATTTTTAATGCTAAGCATCAAACTCGAAATTGCTACCTCAGTTACCACTTTGTACCAAACTTGATATTTATCCTATTTAGTTATATTTAGTTCATATGATAAGTTATTATGAATTTTAACTTGTACTGTACGTTATATTTCCGCTTGAAATTAACAAAATATGTCGGTTTAATAAGTGGTTGGCTGAATTTAAATACCTAGCGGCTAGGCTGGTAGCTTATAGTAATGTTCAATATACCTAGATATCCATATATATACATATCCATATGTTCATTCGCCCTAAAACGCGTTCGCCCTTTGACGCCGTTCGCTCTAATTTCCGTTCGCCCTGAAATGTGTTCGCTCAAGGCCCGTTTGCAATATTAAAATATAATTTTAAAGCGATTTTTTGTAAATAAAGTTTCAAATTATATAAGATAAAAAACCGCATTCAGTGGATTCAACACATATCATAGTGTCCAGATTAACCTCCGTGTGGCTGCATGACCAACTTAGAAGATTAATTATTAATAATGAATAAGAATCTTTTGATAAGATTAGGGCTATAAAAACTTTTATTCTGAATCAAAAAAGCCGCTGCTCGTATCCTCATCGGATTAAATTGTTTTCAAAACAAAGCGAACATATAGAAAAAAGCTTTCCATAATTTTCAGTTTAAATTATTAACCATTAATTAACATTTTCCACTGTTAAAATAATTATGTCTTAAACATTTAAAAAAAGAATACTTTGATTTCAGTTAAAGTCAGTTATTTAAAGAAAATGTAGTTTTATTGAACAATTGTAAACATTGTTAACGGAATTAAAAACATAACATCGATGATAAATGTTGGATTAAAAAGATAGAAAAATGAAAACTTCTTTATTTTCTTTAACTGACTTTAATTGAAATCACAGTATTCTTTTTTTTTTTAAATGTTTAAGACGTAATTATTTCAACATTGACAAGCAAAAAAAAGAAGAAGACGTAATTCACTAATCGTTATAATGCCTATTTTGTTGATTTGCACCCCCCCCCCCCAATGCTACGTTCCTTTATGACGAATGGACTTGGGCGAACAGGTAGGTGGGGCGAACGAACCCGGTACCTTTTTTTGCGCATGCGTTAAGGATCATCAAAACGGCGAAAGTTGACTGCATGTCATCTTTCCAACTAGTAAACACTAGGTACGAAACACCTTACAATACCTTTTGCAGCTAGAGCCGTTGGAAGGTATTTATCCTTATGTTTGCCTGTGTGAAGGGAGGTTTAATCTATTTTTGCCGAAACGATCGATTCGGTAGGGGTACCTGTCATGGGTCCTGCATGAAGTCCACTCGTTGACGTTGAGAGGATGTACCCAATCCTTCGTCGTTTTTAAACTCTCTCTCTCTCTCTCTCTCTCTCTCTCTCTCTCTCTCTCTCTCTCTCTCTCTCTCTCTCTTCTGCTTTTGACGAAGCTCCCACTGGACACTTTGAAACATTGAATGTTGTGATGCTCTAACTGTCAGGATGTGTTATACACAATTTTGGTGTAAATTAAAAAATAATGTTTGAAAAAAATTAATTTTTAGCTAAAGAAGAAACCCATTTTCACAATAATGAGGCTTATTGTTATTTCTTGCATAAACCCTTGACAAAAGTTGAGCTCATGAGACACATTACACCATCAATAAAAATAAAACACCCAATGAAATCTCAGCGTCTATTTGTTCTTTACATTGTTAAAGTTTAAAGGCCGAACATTTTACAAACGCCCCCTTTTTTACCTGTACAAACTTCAAAATGATGCCGCTTGTCAATCAAGTTTGAACGATAGCACCCATTTCGATGGACGTGATCGTCCGAGCTTGATCTGGCCAGGTCCGCTGATTTCTGTTTGCTAGCAATTAACAACGTTATCTTTGATATCTTCCGTCACGTATAAAAAAGGGGAATTAAAATTGAACTTTTAACATTTCCAATATTAACATTGTTTTATAGAAAATAAAAGTCAGTAATTAAAAATATGCAATTTATATTTGTATGTGACCTACTAAATTCCACGAAGATGCATAAGCAGTTCCAAAACATGTAAAAAAAAAAAAAAAAAAAAAAAAAATAAACAATCTTATGAGCTACTAAAGCTGTATTTACTGGAAATACACTCAACTAGAACTTTTTGCACGAAAACGTCACTAAATGGAAAACGAACTCCAATAATACTGTCATCATAAAAAGGCTGAATTTACATTCCACATTCCTAATATATAGTGGTTTGAATTCTTATACAATTATATTTATTAAAATTGACTTCCTAAACATGAATGTCAAGTGCTAAACACAATGTACTGAGTTACATTTTTAGAGCAGAAGTAATTTAATGATTTTTTTAAATTGTACTTTACACACATGTAATTCGGACAATGCGTAACATTTCCATAACAAATTGCTTCATATCATTAGAACAACAACATATTCAAACTAAGACCAATTCTGACTGATTAATTATTAATATTTATTATAGTCCCCTACAGGTTTTCACCGCAGGGGACTATAGCTTTCCTCTGCGTCCGACAGTCCGTCCGTCTGTCTGTCTGTCCCACTTCAGTTTTCCATACTTTTTTTCTTTATGTGTTTGAGGAATAATATGAAATTTGCTGAACAGCTTCAAAATGTCAAACTAATACAGATCAAGATTACACTTTTGTAGCGTCTGGTTGACATATTTACGAGAATTTTTTGATGTTCGGGTTCGATATTCTGCATAACAGTGCATTGTTTTCACAATTTCCACAAACCGATAGGGGACGTGTATTGCTTATGCAATACTCTCAGAATGCTTGTTTCCTGTGTATTAATTCGCTTCTTGTGTTTAATGATTAGCAGCGTTCACAACCGCTGGTAGACTGCAAGCCCCGGAGGCTTCTACACCTCTAGAAATTAAGCCCCACCCTCACCTGAGATTTACCACCCGGTAAAAATGTGCGCGGCCTTTAAGGACAGTCAAATGGTATAAACATTATTATGTTCCCCCACCCATAACTACTATTTAGACTCATCTATAAAAGTTATCTAACAGTTTCTTGTTATTCGACAGAATGATAAGGGTTTTTTTCTGTTTACTTTTATGATCATCAGTTTAAAATTTGTGATTATACACAGAGAAAACTGTTTTATAAACTACCGGGATTTAAATTACTATAATCTCTCAATCTTTGCAGTGTGGAAAACAGTAAACAAACAAAAAAATGGATGTGCTTTAGCATATTGAAAACCATGTCAAGAAAAGATCGAAAAAGAGTTAATCCCATTGAAGAGTCAAGGAAATGGAGTGAAAAGAATATTGATCCACCAGGATTTAATATAAGTTTATTTGAGAACAAAGGTAAGGAAAAATTTTTGAATTGCCCTAAATTAAACTTCTGAATTTTGTTTGGAGACCAATCTAGTTGGTATTATTCCTCTATTGTGAGTTAAATATTTCATGAATCCTATTACTTTTGCGTGCTTCATGGTTATCAACAGGTATTACTCCATATTATCAATAAATTCTGCTATATGGCCCGCTGATAGCTGCACAAATATATATACATTAAATTTAAAACCAAGGAACTTCATTTTCCAAGGAAGTACATGTAATATTGAATAAAAAATTCAGTTGACTATATATATATTGACTACTGTGGATTCATCATTGTGGAAGAACATTTTCGGTATTAAAATTTTCACAGAAGATGTTCCTAAATTAGTTTAAATAGTCCAAAACCATGTGGAACTTTTTGTGTGCAATAAATATACAATTTTTGCATGGGTGGAACTGTAGCTCTACGGTCTGTCAACCTGAATTTCACGTGGAGCTACTGTTCTGCAAAAATACAAAAATTTTCTTTTGTACAAATTCTTTGACATGATATCAGTGCAATTCATCTAATAGTATATACATGTACATATGACAATAACATGTAAAATGAAATCAACAATTATTTCTTTATAATTTCCATGTAGCTTCCTGTATGCTTATATTATGTATTATAGGCAGAGGAGTCAGAACAACTGTCCGCAGAAATGCAGGCGACTTTTTGTTAGTGTATACAGGAAAGGTTATAACAAAGAAGGAAGGTGAGAACTTGGAAGAAGGGTTCTCATCTGGCTACAGATTTTGTTTACAGAGATTTGTGGTAAGTGTCTAGATTCTCATGAAATACTTTTTTGTTTTCTTACGTACCGAAATATATGGATATTGGTTTAATGCCAGGCCATGGCTTAATCAAGTATAGCTAAACATATTTGGCTGGTTTTATGGTGGTAGTCAAGGGTTCCAGCAGTTGGAAAATTCAACATTCAAAGATTTTAGAAAAGTGAACACCTAGCTTGTACTAATTATTTGTATGGACTAAATAATGTTGTCACAGAGATAGCTGTCATTTCTCTTATGGTAATTAATTTAAAACATATTTTTCCATCACTGAATCTCGCAAAGACAAATGAATCTATTTACAACTTTTTTTACATCATCCCAGAGGGAAGTCAAATTATACATACTTTATTCCTGTGCACTGTTTGAATCCTAAATAAAAATCCCCTATCTGTTATACTACTCTGGCTCCAATTGATGACTATCTCAGATCATTAGCTTCAATTAATCTATATATTGATAAACTAATTCCATTTCTACATCACTCTAACTCTATAAAAATCTTAAAGGGCCTAAAGTAAAAGTAGGTTTGTTTCCGCTTTCCCAACCAACCCTGAAAAATACTGCCATCTCAAAACTTTTTTTTTGCCATTTTTCAGTGAGGGTGTTAAATTTTTATTTTTTTTTTTCAGATCATCTATTTTTTAAAAACTTAGTCAGAGAAACGTTTGGACAAGTCTGTTTATTACATCAACGTTGAAAAAACGCTTGAAATTAAAAATGGCAGGACATTCTGCAAACAATAGCACCCATGCAAGGCTCCGATTATCAAAAGCTAACTCATAAAACTTGGCCACTCTAGACGTTAATTTGCTTCACAACGCATTCTAAAATCACTATAATAATTACAACTAATACACTAAAATTTACTCCTCATCACATACATGAAGAAACATCACAACTACTAGTATACAACAGTCTGCATAATATTATAATAATGAGAGTGTTGTGTTGTGTATATAGTACTATGTTTATATATAATACAATAACCAGGAATTATTTGCATGCACTTGCTTCTTGTTTGTGTGACAGAGAAAGAAAAAATACAAAAACATTGTCATCTATCTGAAATGCATGTTAGGCCTTACAGTACTTAAGTACTTAAGTACTGTAAGGTCTAACATGCATTTCTGACAGATGTATATATTTTTAAATTTTTAACATGTCTTAAAAAAAATTAATCTATACTGTGGAATCACTAGATTTCGTGGTGGCTCAATTTTCGTGGATTTCGTGGGTACCTCTTATCCACGAACTAACATCCTCCACGAATTGATAAATTAGGGTAATAAAGTCATATTTCCTGTTGAAGATACATGTACTAGTATATAAGAATACATGACATTATGTCCCCACAAACCTGTCAAATTTAAGCCTCCCACGAAAATTGGCTGCCACGAAATTTAATGATTCCACAGTAATAGTTTACACAAGCCTATATTATTTTTATTTCTTTGATTTAAACAAAGGCTCTATCCAACTTTTTACTAAAGAAAATGAGTTATTGTAGTATATTATAAACATATATTTTGGTATGAATCTTTTATTAATGGAAGCAATTAATTTAACTCGATCATTTATAGTGTTGATGCATCAGAAGAAGATGGTAGATTGGGAAGGCTTGTGAACCATGGGAGCAAGAAAGAGATCAACTGCAAAATGAAATTAATAGGGGAAGTGCTATGTCTTTTGGAACCAGGTATTTACAAAATAATTTTGCCTGTTTACCGTGTACTAGGCTTACTGGTACTGAATTAATTATCATGATTAGGCCAACATTTTTTTATTTTTAAGTTTATGAACCCAAAAGTTTTAAGTCCCATAGGAGGAGAAAATGAAAACAAAAAAATATTTTTTCAATACATTATCAACATTATTCTGTCATGTACATTATATAAGTTTCACCGAAAAGATTTCTTATAACTGTGGTATTTCTCAACTTGGTAAACATATTGAGTAAACATATATGGAAACAGGCTCTGTATATTGTTGAAGCACAAATTTTTGTGGGGTTGAAATTTCGTTGTTTTATAGCAAAATAATGTTTTATTGAGATTTAATTTCTTCATTTTAAGAATATCTTAAATGTTAACTATCTGGTTTAAAATTCTCATCTCCCCCTTGGCAGATTTAGTGTAATTCATATAATGCCATATAGCGGTTCTTCTGAGTTATTTATTGTTCTTGAAAAAACACAGTTGTGTTTATAATGGCAACAGCAATACAGCATCACTTTAAAGTATATGTCACAACAAATACCGAAAATAAATTTCTCTTCAGCTCATCCTGTAGGTGCAGGAAGTAATAGATAACTTGAGATACATGGTAAAAACTGCCAAATGTATATATCTTCCTCAAACTAATTTTTCTGGATTCGTGCAATAAAAGCAAGTATCACTTTGCGCCGCCGTTACTGTGAATAAGCTGAATAAAATGAACAATTTGATTGGATGCCCTGAAAAGTCATTATTAATAAGCAAGTTATGTTGACGTTGGCTAAATCTGCCCAGGGGGAGATGAGAATAATGAATCCGACATTTGGCTAGCGAAGATGCTATATGTCTTCCATGTTATGGTATTTTGATATCATTTCAAACTGGTCCAATGTGGTAACAATTAAAATGTTAACAATATATCAACTCAATTTTTTTATCGGTAAATTATAGTATGTGTAGTAACATTGATGTCCATTCTAAAGGGGCATTATGTTGCATGAAATTTGATTGTATTAATTATTTGACAAACAGTAACCAATCATAATGAATGTCTTATACAGAAATATGTTCACTAATTTTGAATTGAATTAAATCGAAATTGATCTAGAATGAACCGAATATCAAAATTAATTTTGTCGTGAATTGTAATGGATTTGTATCATGATATTTCACCCCTATTGTCCTTATACATGTTATACCCTGTCAACAAGTGTATAATGAAATGTACTTGTTTAAATAAATTAAAGTAATTGGTTACAAACCTTTAGTTGACTATCAAATTTTACTATTATTCACAACAGAGATATACATGAGGGAGAAGAGCTATTATATGACTATGGACTCAAGTCTTATCCATGGAATTCTAAGGTACAGTGAAAATTTGCTTTTAAAAGTTGGATTTTGATAACTTATAGGTAAATCCTCCATCACAAGGAAGCTGGTGGCCGGCATATTCTTTAAAAATAAATAGTCAGATTTTGTATTATTCATTGAATGCAAATAAATTTATTTAGGAGAAAACAAAACCTAGTAAGTCTAGCTTAAATTGTAATATTACAGTGGTCTTTATTACTGACAACATTCCTTTTTATTAGCTCACCGAGACGAAGTCAAGGGGAGCTTATGCTATACCCCCGGCGTCAGCGTCCGGACCTGGTTAAAGTTTTTGTTGCAGGTCCTGTATCTAAGCTATTACTTGTCCTATCTTCACTAAACTTGCATGGATGATGCATATTGACCTACTTATGGACCTGAAAGACTCGGATGCTGAATCTGGGTCCTAAATTACAGATACTGAAGGAGGTTAAGGTTTTTGGAGCAGGTTAAAGTTTTTGTTGCAGGTGCCCTTTGATAGCAATATATAAGTTACTCCTGGTCCTAACTTCACCAAACTTGCATGGATGGTGTGACTTATGATACTGATGCACCAGACAGGCTTGAGTGCTGAATCTGAGCTATAGGTTAGGGATGATGGAGAAGTTAAGGTTTTTGGAGCAGGTTAAAGTTTTTGTTGCAGGTGCCCTTTGATAGCAATATCTAAGTTACTGCTGGTCAGTACTTCACCAAACTTGCATGGATGGTGTGTCTTATGATACTGATGCACCAGACAGGCTTGAATGCTGAATCTGAGCTATAGGTTTCGGATGCTGGAAGTGGTTAAGGTTTTAAGAGCTGGTTAAAGTTTTTGTTGCAGGTGCCCTCTGAAGATAATTTCTTAGTTACTACTGGTCCTTACTTCACCAAACTTGCATGGTTGGTGCGTCTTATGATACTGATGCACCTGACAGGCTTGAATGCTGAATCTGAGCCATAGGTTTCGGATGCTTGAGGAGGTTAAGGTTTTTGGAGCTGGTTAAAGTTTTTTGAGCAGGTGCCCTCTAATGTTATGTCTTAGCTACGCCTAGTCATAACTTCATCAAACTTGTGTGGATGGTGCGTCTTATTATACTGATGCACCTGAATGGCTTGAATGCTGAATCTGAGCCATAAGTTTCGGATGCTGGAGGAGGTTAAGGTTTTAAAAGCTGGTTAAAGTTCTTGAAACAGGTGCCCTGTGATGATGACATCTTAGTTATTACTTGTCCTAACTTCACCAGACTTCCATGGATGGTGCGTTTTATGATGCTGATGCACCTGACAGGCTTGATCAATGCTGAGTCTGAGCCATAGGTTTCGGATGCTGGATAAGGTTAAGTTTTTTTTAACAGGTCACATGTTACATAGATAATAGTACTATTTCAAACTTATATAGTTGATTAAACTGTAATATGAAAGAATCGCAGAGGAAGCTTCAGATGCAGAGCTTGATCTCCATTATCAAGGATGCTAAAAAATATATCTTAGTTATTACAGGTCCTAACTTCACCAAACTTGAATGAATGGCGTCTTATAATACAGATGCACATGATAGGCTTGAGTGCTGAATCTGAGCCTTAGGTTGCGGATGCTGGAGGAGGTTAAAGTTTTAATTGCTGGTGCCCTCTGATGATGATATCTTGGTTATTACTGGTCCTAACTTCACCAAACTTGCATGGGTGATGCGTCTTATGATACTGATGCACCTGACAGGCTTGAATGCTGAATCTGAGCCATAGGTTACGGATGCTGGATGAGGTGTAGTTTTTTGGAACAGGTCACATGTGTAATAGATGATAGCTTGCATAGTTGATTTAACTATATTATAAATGAAACGCAGAGGTTGCTTCAGATGCAGAGCCTGATCTCCATTATCAACGATGTTAAAGAAATCTCCTACCTCAATTAAACCTGCTTGATAGAAAGATGAGGTTGTTGTTAAATGATATAACATGATTCCTATGATTAAGTATTGTTTGATATGAAACACTATTGTTTAATATGATACAATATAATATCATATGTTATATTGTAAAAAGTTATATGATACAATATAATATTGTATCAATTTTTTTGATATTTTATGATATGATATTGTATCATGATATTGTTCTCTATAGTATTGTATTTTATGATACATTCTACTACAGTTATTGCCGAGATCAAAGAGATGCCGCGGACATTATTCTTCAATATACCACGAACGACATTAGTAAATTATCAGATCAGAAATACCTATTTGTCTCGCACTGATCATGGAAGTACAACTTCAAACCGTTAAAAAATTTGTAAACCATGTCAATTTCACGTGTTAGTTCCAGTCAAAACAATGTGTATTGCCTCAAATCTTTATTTTTAATGCGGCTGTTCCTAGGACCTCCCTGGCACATTTTCACTGCGTGTTTTTACATAAAATATATAACGTGTAGTAGTAATAATCGTATTAAATTGCCCTTAAAATGTTAGGAATGTGATTCAAAGATATTTAATAAATAAGTGAACTTCAAGAGTATTAAAATCCTAAGAAAAAGTCTGTCGTCTGCATGTGATTCCTTTGATCGATACACATGTAAACATTACTAACAAAACTGTTGGGGTTACACGGAACAGCCGTCAAAATGACCTAGATCATGTCTCTATAGGAGAAACGATCTGTAGAAATACTGGGCTGTTAGTAGAATAGAAATAAAGTTCTTGTTTTCGTGAATGTTGCAGGATAACCTCCGAGGTCGAGAAATGTTGTTTTGAAATATAAAAACCGAGGCGCTAGCCGAGGCTTTTATATTTCAAACAACATTTCGAGACCTCGGAGGTTATCCTGCAACATTCACGAAAACAAGAACTTTATTTCTTAATCCATGAATATCCAAGATCATAAAGTATGATTTTCATATAATATGATAAAGGTGGTCTCATAAAGGTGATGTCTCATAAGGGTGCATGATCCCTCGTCTCGGTGAGCTTTGTAATCTGTGATTACCTATGTTTTTATATTCTAGGAACATCTGCATTTTTTGCAGAATTATTGGTTTTTTCGTATTGTTTTACTTTTAAATTTATTTACTAACCAGTGAGATGCCCCTAATTCAAACGAGGGGGGGATATACTGTTTTATCCATCTGGGTCTGTTTGTTCATCTGTATGTTGGTAACAAATTTCTGTCACATTCTTCTTAAATTGGCAACTATTATTTATACAGTTGCATGAGATTTTAACACACTCATTGTATAGGCATATGACATATGGTGGGAGTCGTTTTTGTACAAATTAGATGTCACTTTCCTATGAAATGACAAATGTATTCTTAGACTTAAATTTAAAATAAATTTTCATTACAGTTTTCTCAGAAATTGCTCATCGCAGATGCGAGAGATTTTAACACATGTACTCTTTGTTTAGTGGTAGGCATTCCATTTAATGGGATTCATTTTTGAGCATATCTAATGTCCACTTTCTGTTACATTATGTGTTTATTATTCACATCAGGGTGGGGTTTAACTAGTGAGTACAGTGTATTGACTCACAGATTTCTTGTTGTTTTAGACAAACCATCTGCCCCTAAGGGACCATTCAGTGTGTCCAATCTCACTGCTTCATCTGCTGACTTGAATGGAAGCCAACAACAAAAGATAACGGTTCTCCAGTCACAGGCTATGTTATTGAGTCCAGACCTAGCACCAGAGCAAGATGGAGCAAAGTGGCCAAGATGGATGACAACACCACCAAATACTCTCCCAAAGACCTCGTTGACTATCTGTTCAGGGTGTCTGCTGTTAATGAGGAGGGACAAGTCTCACCACTAGAGACCAAAGAACCTGTGAGACTTAAGAGGAAGATAGGTAAGAGCTTACATATGTTGAAATGTATGCTTAAGTGTGTAAGATAATGTATGATTACTGGTTAAATATCTTTGTTTCTCTTTAGATGTTCTATCTTCACCAAGACAAGTCAAAGTGTCTAAACTTGGTCCCGATTTTGTGACACTGGATTGGAAATCACTGTCTTCAGATGGAGGCTTCAAGGTGACAGGGTATGTGGTGAAGCAGAAGAGAGGCTCTGATGGTGACTGGGAGGAGGTGGCCACTCTAAAGGCTATTGAGACGTCTTACAAGGTCCCCAAACTTGATGAAGACCAAGAGTATTTCTTTTCTATAACTGCCCTGAACCAGAACGGACAAGGAGAAACCTGTGAACTGGACACGTCTGTTGTTCCAAAGAGACCTCCAGGTAAACTTGAGCTAAAACTCATTGTTTAAGCACTTCATACACTGTATTTACAAAGCTTGGTGTATGAATAAGGCTAACCAAATTTTTGTATTTACATGATCTTTGATTAGGTCTGCCATCAAAAGCACTGGGTTTATTTAGTCTGTAACAATGCTATTTCATGAAAACATTTTCAATACACATCATGTATTTTGAGTACTTTGATTTTTTTCTGTTGTTGAGATTTCTTTTCAAATGCATATAAAAAGTGTATTTTATGTGCATTTTCAGAAAAACCGTCGCCAGCAGTTGGTCCAGTCATACTCTCAGACATTCAGAAAACCTCTTTGGTGTTAGCCTGGAAACCCAGCAAGAATGATGGCAGATCTCCTCTAACAGCTTACTATATTGAAATGAGGGACCTTAATAATGGATCCTGGTCTGCAGTCACCAAAGTGACCCCAGACATCACCAGCTACTGTTTCTTATGGTTTTGTTTTAAGATTGTCTAGAAATGGTGTTTGGAACTGGAGATAAAGAAGATCCCCCAAGCAAAGAACTTAAAAAGCAAAGAGGTATTTGTCTGAATTAAAACAGAAAGTAAACAAAAAACTAAAGTATAAGCTTCTGCCATACAAAATAGCCATGCAGAGAGTAATGCATGTTTATGTATTTTTGAAGCTGGGTTTTATGTCAATATGTTATGCGATTAAGGCAGTTGAACTTGTAAGTTGTAATTTGTTGTCTTACTTCCAGGTTTTAAAAGAATAAGTGGAAAAAGAAAACCTAATGAACAGCAGCTGAGAAAGCAGCAGTTAAGAGGCAAATGGGCCAGTTTTTAAATCTAAGGACCCTGCCAAAAAAACATGACTGTGACCCGGCTCTTCAAAAAGAAGAGAGTTTGAAAAATTGAACCTGGAAACAAGTCAAAGACTTTGTTAGAAATACAAACTTGAAGCTACTTAAACAGTAGGATTCAAAAATGAAATGTATGAAGTTTTTAGTGTAAACTTGTTTCTATAATGCAAAGAAATTTTATAATATTCAGAACTAGAGACAGATCAGAAATGTAGTATATGTGCATTGATTTACTTGTTAGTTTTCTAGAGAGAGAGACAGAGGAGCTTTTGCTTTTGCTTTAAAAGTAATTTTTAGTATCTTTATAATGATTTTGAATATTCATTGTAATAGTGGTTGTCTTATGAAGAAATTTTTATGACAAGTAAAATAAAGCTGTAAGCTCAGCTGTTAGCCTTCATGATACACATAAACCTGATTAAAGCCTTTTTATAGTGACAGACTTGGTGTCTCATGTATATCATGTTGGACTGCCTGGTGACATGAATGCTAAAAAATTGATGAAAATAATGCCAGATCTTAGCTGTTATATACATGTATTTAATGATCTTTCCATATGAAATATTTACTACATATATGTACAATATCCTTAAGGATTTAACCATTTCATGCTCTGTTTTGCATGTACATGAAGTTAAAATGAAGGTGAATTTGGAATGATAAAGATCTACAGCAAGAGCGTAGTTGGCTAAGCTATTGTTAATTACGGTAAATGAATTCAGTCAATGTTATCTATTTTATATTAAGAATGAATTTGCTATGCTTAGTGTTCAATTAGCTCTTGTTGATAAAAGAAATGTTATTAAAGTTGTATTTTGCCATTTAGTGTGATTTTCGTTTTGATTTCTTTTTAGGTCATTCTTTTTAAAACTAGTAAAGAAATGCATTTATTTATAATAATTTTTAGGTATAATAAAGTTTTGGGGATATAGGAATCACCTTGTCTGTCCGTCTGTCTGTGCAATCATTTAGGACCATATCTTTCTAATGGAGGAACATTACAATTCCCCACTTCACACAAAGGTTGCTTACAACCTGAGGGTGTGTTGTGATCTTGACCCAAGGTCATTTGTGCAAGTACAAGATCACTGGAAAGAAAATTGTATAATTTGTGTCTTTATCTTTCTTATGGAAAAACAAGGGAAGTCCCTACTCCATAAAAAGATTGCATATGACCTGAGGGTGTGTCATGATCTTGACCCAAGGTCGTTTGTGCAAGTTGAAGGTCACTCCAAAAAATTTCATAATTCATGTCTAGGCCATATATTTTGTAATGGATAATGATTAGAAGCTGAAACTTGACACATGGATTGCCTGTGACCTGAAAATATCTCATGACCTTGAGCTTTTGTCATTTGTGGTTCAATGTTACTGGAAGGAAAATGGTGTATCCATTAATTAAAACTTTTTGATCAAGACGAGTAAATTCTTCATTAATACATTAGGCTTTTAATACCCCGCAACTTTGGTAAATCATATTTACCGAGTTCCTTCCCATATTGAAACTGCCGTTACTATTCTATAACATTATACGATTGCCTAAAATGTCCTGCTTTTGTTACTATACCCCAGGGGTGCGTTTTACTACAGAACTAGCGACTAAGTCGTAAATCTGTTAAGTCTCACAAAATGAATCTCAACAAATGGAATTGTAACGTTAACACTCCTGTCAAACAGTTTCAATATTTAAGGAACAGTGTATTTTATTCTGGCATTAACTTAAAATTCTAAATAAATTTTGCATTATGTGCATTTTTAATTTTTGTCATATTTTTTAAGTTCTTTTGTTAAGCGCGGCCTTTTATATTTTTGTGTAGAACAGCAAAAAAAAAATTCATAGCGGGGATTATCATTTGTGAGCTTGCTCAAAGTATCGCTAATTTAACATGAAACTGTCATGCGATCAACTATATATCAATGCGTTAATTACAAGAAATTTAGAGATTACGTAATAAAATGTGTATTGTTTATAGGCAGATGAGGACCTATTACAGACTCTAGTCTCGTAAGTTTTGCCCCACGTTTTAATCTAAGTTAAAGGAAATCTTTTATGAAAATATATATATTTACATGCATGTACATGTATTATGAAAAAAAGTACTTGGGCTTACAAGATAGTGCAGATGCCAATTGGTTTAATCACAAAATGCAATTTTTAAATTTCTATTTAGATTTACTTCTATAAATTCAATTGCAAACCTCTAGGCTCTTCTGTGGATTAAAAACTGTAACAGTATTAATAATAATAACCACATTTTAATGTGCATGGTCACAGCTCGGCTGGGTAAAGAACAAATAATCATTTTTTAGGCAACATTCTTTTTGCCTGTGTGTGTATGTGCAATGAAGTCCTCATTTGTCCGCGTGTGTATCAATTGGCCTTATTTGACTGTGAGTATATTAAAGTCCCCATTTGACGATTTGTGTATCAATTTGAGCTCCACCCATGACTCCATGAGTGATCATAAAGTTACGCATGTTTATGTCAAACGAATTAAATCGATGCTGTCGATCAAACCGGTACTTAAAATGAATGTACATGTTGTACATGTACTTTTCCAGCACACAATAGAAAAAATATTCCGGAAAAATAAGTTAACTATAGGACCAAAAGATAAGCCATGGTTTGATTCAGCTTTGCGTAATGAAATTACATGTATAATAAGAAAAATCTTCTAAACGTCAACAACACCCCCCCCCCCCATAATTTGCAAAAGAAATTAAAGATTTTCTACACATTGAGGTTTTTAAATTCTTACTTCCATGCAGTGTAATAACACATTGCCTTGATTAATATAGCAGGGGTATGTTGTTTACATCGATTTCTCATTGCTCATTTTGAGAGCCTGTTTTCTACATGTATATGAGCGCATTTATTTTAATGTTTCAAGTTTTCGTAAATATGGTTAATGAAAACAGTTACATTAATCATTCACATCCATGGAATAAATTGAAACAGCCGTGCGTTCATTTGTTTTTTATTTAAAAAGTGCCAAATCTTGTGTGCGTGTCTCTATTAGGTGCCTTGTTTACGAATTTCAACCCGTCTTGCCCTCATGAATAACAATCACGTGCACGTGATTCAACTCTATTCACATTCACGCTTTTAGCATACCTATTCCACATCGTGATCGAAAATCAAATCACGTCATGTCTCGTCAAAATCCTTTTTGTGGGTGCAGTTTGATGCATTGGACAAGGAGGACCCTATCAAATATTGGTACTGCCAGTTCAAGTCTGGAGCACGCTTAGTGAGCAGCTGTGCGCATGTTGCATAAGTACGCATGCTGCATCAGTACTGTGGTACACAGAAAATCAGAGACATGCAATGTACTTCAGAGTAAAATTATGCCCGTTAGTTTTTTTTGGACTGTACCTACACTGATTTTTTTAGAAGTGATAATACTGATATTCAATTACAATTTTTTAAAACGATTTATTCCCTATACAAAGAGCGTAGTTCAATTTAGCCGCATATTTGTCGGAACACTCAGATTTTTCAAAATTATATGCTTAATGAAATAAATTCTAGAAATTCACGGAAATATAATAAGATTTAATTATCTCTTAAGAAAAAAGGGTTCTGTAAATTATGGAAAATATTGTATCCATTGTCAGGCGTTCTGTTTACATATTCGATTTGCATTTTAAGCGTACATTTTAATCCAACGAATTATTTGCCGTTAAATAATTTCAAAGACATCTCGTAAGTCAAGCAGTAAAAACAAAATCTAAATTTCTATTATACTCTGTCGGTCTCAAGCTTAAAAAAGGTGAGGTGGGTTTTAGATTGCTTTCTTTGGTATCACTTAAAGAAATGATACATGTATACACCTCGAACACACGCTAATATACTCATGCATACTATTCGCACGCTTGAATGACGCCCCGCCTTTTTATTCAAATAATACAATGACCTACATAGCCGTAACGGCTAAGTTTGCACTGAAGTATACAATTTTTGTGATCGGCTTCGGTCGATCACAGTGCATCCGGCAAACTTAACTATCTGCGCATGCATAACGTCTCGCGCTACTTTATTAACTATGCTATGTCAGCTTCGTATTAATCCTTATTCGATACTTTTATAGCTGAGGAACATTATTTTGATGCATTTATCTTGACATTTAAACATTTATCAATTTACACAAAACATTTATCAAGTTATACACAATGATTCAGAATTTCACTATATTTCTTTCCATGCGTTAGCCGAAGCACGACCTTGCTATTTCGGACCCCCCCCCCCCCAAAAAAAAATATAAAAAATATTGGCGTTTAAAAAAGGGAAAAGATCGCAGTGTTTAGAGGATTCATTCTTTGCAAAGAAATTCGTGTATGAAAAAACATTGTAAGAAAACTATGATTTTTGTTATGTTATTTTACAGCATAACATTTAAGCCGCATTATGTTCTTTAATAATTCTTTTATAAGACACTAAGTTCAAAATAAGAATAAGATTTAAAAAAAAACATGAATCCAAAGGAAGGAGGATCGCTCTTCTGCCTTCGACTTTCACTCTTTCTTGTATACTCGAGCTTTGCGGTCGCATCTTTGCAATATCGCAAATTCATACCCGCATGAATCACCAAAGTAAGCATTTTATTGTTTAAGTTAAGGTGGTATGGGGCACCTGGCGATATTAATGTGAATAAAAGTACATTATAATCAAAATGCTTTCATCGGTTTAGAATTTTTAAATTGTACAATATTTGCCAATACGTTAATTAAATTTTTTTGGAAAGGTAAAAATTGTAAAAGCCTCAAAGGATACGAACTCATGACGTACAGATTCGCAACCGACGCTTTAATTGATTGCGCTTAGCTGTTAGGTACATACTTGTGAAAGAAAAATTATATAGAATTAAATTGAATTTTTTGTTTATTTTGATAGGAAGCACGTCGCAATATGGAGGTGTTCCATACCACCTTAAAAGAAAGATGTAAATATAACCACGCGGGTTATGTATTTTTTCTCCAATGTCGCTTCCTTCATTCCCGCGTAAATCATCAAAGACAGCATTATATTGTTTAAGTGAAAATAATAAATAAATGTTTTCACTATTAATGCACAGCGACACAATCTATTTTGACAGCTGCGACGATTATAATAGCCGCCCCATGACCATAAACTTAATCACTGGTGAAATCCGTGCATCATTCACTGATTGGTTGCAGTTATCAAAGTTGTGCGAAAAGTACCGATGAAATTGAAGTGATAATAATCAGCTGCAGGCATATATAGCGGGGGGGGGGGGGGGGCAGGGGCAACAGAGATTTTTTAAGAAATATATAAATTTGAATTTGGAGGCATCTGCCCCCCCCCCCCCCCACACACACACACACATACTTTGTAAAAGGTGGTATGCATTTGGAAATGAACAAAATAAGTATTATAATGCAAGTTTGAGTAACTTTCAGACCCGATTGGCGAATTAGGTTTTTTTTGCTTGTGAATTGTGAAGTCTGCTCCCCCCCCCCCCCCCCTCCACACAATTTCAAAAAAAACGATGCTACGTGCCTGAGCTGTGTGTATATTTTTTACCGTAATTTAATGTGTTTCTCAGTTATGTACTCACGAAGCGATTGGTAGTGGACTTTGGTTACTAAATTTGATACATACTGATTCTCAGTTGGCAGTGTGTGTACGTATATTAAAGTCCTCATTTGACGGTATATGTATCAATTTGACCTCATTTGAGAGTGCATATATATATAAGAGTTTTCATTTTGACGGTACATTCTCTACAAAATTTACGTTCGATCTCCGTGCGTTCAGTCGAGCGTCGCTAACCGTACGCTCTCCGTTCACAAAGCGCTCGCGCTTACCGTTCATAAGGCGTTCACCATTCGCTCATCGTGCGTTCAACTTGTGTTCTCAAATCGTTCACTCAAAGTTCATTAGTCATTGTCATTCGGAACTCCAAAGTAAAAAGATCGTTCTCAGAAAAAAAGAAGATATGAAAACACTTGTATGCACGCGATGAAATCAAATTGAATTAATTCAGCGAGATCACAGAAGCTGGAGAAACTATTGTAAAAACTAAAAACTTAAACCTATACGAATTGTGCCGATGTCATATAACATCAAAGCCTGCCTTCAAAATACGCTAAATGCACATGTATCCGGGAATTCGTTACACGATTGACGACGTACATTGTTTGTTTTTATCTTCATAATGCTTTATTTACATTATCATCTGCAATACAAATGAATGTAAAATGAATCAAGTTTTCCAGTATGTCCAAGATCCCAGCGTGTTGTTAATTTTTAATAAATATGACGCAATAAAGAACACGTAAAATAAAAAGCCTTGAAAAAGATACAATATTTTTATAATTTATATTAAAGAATGATATATGTTTAAGTATATTTTCATATACAATAATATGCAATGCAGTTTTAAGATATTTTTAATAGCTCGCAAACATATATCGGTAAATAAAATGGGTTTTTTCCCGCGATCTTGTCTTTATTTATTTCTTTGATATAATTCAAGTCCCGATTTAGAAAATAATTCTCATAAAGAATTTAAAGTACAATACATGTATTAAATTTATATTTTCTAATATTTAATGTATAGTCTGAAAATGTGCTTCTTTTTAAAAATTGTTCCCTCCCACGACAGGAGAGAGATAAAGAAAGAGAGAAAGGTGTACATGGAATTTAACATAAACGAACATGTATATCAATTACACTATCTCATCACAATTCATAAAATTTCAGTTTACATAAAATTAATCGTTTATTGATAATGCTTAAATTCAATCAATTAGTTACAGGCGAGTCCACGTACTCCAGTCAATCAAAATCAGTTGTTCATTCCACCACAAATTACCACGTGCTGTTTGAAGTACGAGAGACACTAAAGAAATACGTAGAAAATGTCGCTGTCTGCAATTTATCCACCAACATACACATATAATCAGAAGTCGATTCTCTCATGTATGTTACTTTGGTATTATCTACTGTGCATATTTCTAAATTTTTCAAAATTTGTATTTTGAACGTAAACTTCCATATAAGCAATGTTTAAATTGACCTTCAAAGGTTTTTGCATGAAAAATGGCCTTAAAAACGCAGTTTGAAAATAAAGTGCGTTGATTTCGTCCCAAATATAACGCACTTTGAAAATAATTTCATTGTGCTTAATTTTTTCAAAGTGCGTTGCCACAAACCAACGAACCGGAAGGAGGGGGTACACTAAGTTACATCTAAAGATGTTACTAATGCAACAACTCGTGCCGAGCAAAACTGTTGAATTTGTCTTTAAAGAACATTACTTGGAAATAATACTTGAGGAAGATGCTGCATAGAAGATGCAGCTATTTCTTTATAAGACAACACCATATACCCTGATCAGGGTTTTCAGCTGTGGGGCTACATTTCAGTAACGACACTTAATTTCTTAAATTTCATTTCATAATATGTATAATTTACTCCAATGGCTCTTATTATCCAAAGAAATGAGTTGTAAGTAAACGCATTTGAAGTAATTGCATTGTTAAAAGTGAACTGAGAAATACAAGATGATTTTTTAATGATAGGAACTAACATTGCGTCCACATATCATGTTGCTCAAACAACGACTATGACATAGTTTATTCTATCTTTACACGTTACGTGTATTGACTACAGAACCAAAGCGATGCATGAGAAACAAATAACAAGTGGCTTGAAGTCATTGACCGGAACGGAAACTGACATGCTTTTTGTAAAGACTGAGACCAATGCCAGTCCTATATTTCAACGATATATTTACATAGAAGTGTTCTTGTACGTCTTATCAAGGAGGCTGGGTGGTCAGATCTTCCTTTAGTTTTTAGATATGATTTGTTCTGTTGTAAACTATCATTTAGTAAAAAAAATCCATATATTTTAGCTTTAAAATTTTAATATTTTTCTATATCTTTATACATAGCTCTTCTTCCTAGGAGATTAATAAAGTCTAAAAATGGCCACTACCATCCAGCCCTCTTAAATACGATTTATCTATCTTTTCATAATTATAACATGTACAATCAATTAAAACGCCCGATGTATTCCAAATCAATCGTTCATCTAGCGTTTATTGTACGGTCACCGTCCCTAGCGCTAGAGTCTGTCCTTCGTTCGCGCACTCCGTATAATCATTGTTCACTAAGCGCTCACCAAATTCCGTTTAGCGTTCAGATACCGTTCACAGTCTGTTCGTTCTCCGTTCGTTCAGCATTCGTTTGTTTTAGTCCCCATTCGACGGTGTGTGTATCAATTTGACCTCTGTTGACAGTGTGTATATCAAAGTCCCCACTTGACGGTGTGTGTATCAATATGATCTCGGTTGACAGTGTGTATATCAAAGTCCTCATTTGACGGTGTGTATATCAAAGTCCCCATTTGACGGTGTGTGTATCAATTTGACCTCTGTTGACAGTGTGTATCAAAGTCCTCATTTGATGTGTATTAGTTTGACTGTGTAATTACAGTACTCGTTAGTAGATGATTTACGGCGTATTTGTTACTTTTCTTGCACTGTATTAATCAACTGTCTATATGTCACGGTGTGAAATTCAATCGTTCGGACTATATTTCATTATTGTGTAAATTAACTTTTTCGGACTTTGTGTTAATTGCTACAAAAACTTTTTATCTATTTCGACAACTGTTTTATAAACGTTATAAATTCCGCGCAGCATTAATCCCACCTGAGGCACAATCAGTAATGGACAGCTAATCTTTTAATTGACTTCTGTTTATGTTTATTGACACTTAAGCTTCTTTCATCTTATTAATCCTTTTATGTACATGCTGCTAAAATGTCCCGAGTTACTCAATAGCTGTTTGATAATTGATTTACTTACATCTGTACTTATTATGTTAATCCTTCATTGTGTTGTTCCATTGTTCATCATATATTATTCTGAATTGTAAAATATGGTCAGTTGGAATCAGACCTTCGGTGCTGATGCATACCAAACTCATGTAAAAGTATATTTCATGTAAAATCTATATTAAAGTCTGAAAACTAAAACGCGTGTTGGCTTGTTGGAGGTTTTATGAGGCTGGGTCCAACAACAAGAGAAAAAGCTCACGGTTGGCCCAGTATTAGTACTGTACGGGTGAGCGCCCCGTAATATATATATTATTTTGTTTTTATTACAATGACTGATGAAAGTATTATTTTACATTATTGTAAAACAACGTTGATAGATTGCAGTTTGTGCGTACGAATAAAGTCCTATTTATACGACAAACATGATCCAATGCAATCTTAGTAAATTCATTCATTCTTTATTTCCTCTTTCCAGAGATTGTAAACACATGCATATCAAAAATATATTAGTAATATAACATCATACAATATATTAGGTTAATCTATATACAACTATTATATATTTCTGAGATTTGTTCGAGTTGCTGACGTTGTCGGCTGACGACTCGTTATACAGGGTTCGATAGTAGAGCGAGGCACAATCTAGCACTTGATGATAATTGAGTTTTTAAAAATTGCTTGTGTTATTTTCATCTAAATGCGCACACGTTTTGCGACCGAGGAGTATCAAAATCAAAGTACTGAAAGTACTGAAAAGCGCTAACCTAGCTTAGTTCTAAGAAAATTTACTGTGTGCAAGCGTAGACGGAAATGAGCCTTATTGAAATTTTGGTTTATGTTTAATGAATATCAATTTAAAGTATCGAAGGCCAGATTTCTTTAGATATATGTTACTTTCTTAAGATGATGTGAATTAAAGCTGAACACGATTTGTATATGGATACTTGCCTGAAAAAAGATATGTTAAAATCACGAATTATACCTTTTGAACAGTAATTTATCACAGTTTTTGATATTTTCTTGCAAAGAATCGATTTTATTTTTCTATATTTTAGCTTCTGAATACGCACTATATTTTTTCATCACTGCGTAGCATCCCGTGCTGATGTACGTAAGCCCCGCAAACCAATCGTATCTACTCGGCCATTTCCGTCACCCAGATAACTGGTTCCCTATACCTCTTACCAGTTTAAATGATGTATATTTCTGCTCATAGAGGGCAGTTATTCCTTGCACCGGGAATAGAAGTCTAACGACAATAAAGCGCTGAGCTATGCTTAGCGCTTTAAAAAGGTCATCGTATGAGAGAGCACAGAGTTCGCTGCAGAGATAGACACTAAATAAGTTCGAGATCTCTGACCACCAGGCATTACGGATTGCGTAGGTTACAGAACAGGAACATGTTACATGAGTGAAGAAATCATAAAGTATGGCGCCACATAATTGACATGTATCTAGGTTTTTGTAAGGTTGATCCGAAATTAATTTGCAAATAAATTTACACTGAGAGATTTCTTAGCAATTTGTAGGAAAACGCCAATTTGAAAACTTAGCTGGATCCTTGTCTTGGAATATAGCTAAAAGTCTTGAGAATCCGGGATCAGCGGAAATGCGGGATTGTCGGAGAGTTCTGTGACGTTGATTAAATGCTTGATTCACGATTATTTTCCAGGTTTGCTTATTGGGAAATGTTCCAGTATCCAACCACTGTTGTAAAAATTCTTGGAGGTTATATTCTGTCAGCAAAATCAGAATGTCGGTATAAATCCAAGTATTTAGATAGGTTTTCTAGGAAGGAGAAATGGCGGGTTAAGAAAATCCTGTTTGCTAGAATCTCGTAGTTTAGAAGACAAAGTCATCCCAAGAAGATGAGCTTTCTTTTGTCAATTTCAGAACTGATGGGGTACACACCAAGGAGGCTTTCGCAAATATCGGACCTTGTTTGCGCCGTTTTACACACCGAGTGTTGGAATACGTGTAACCGCTGAGTATTTTTCGCTGACAAGTTGTTCCAAAGCTCGCATCCGTAAAGCATAGAGGGTATTACTACAGTTTTGTATATATGTGCTATTGTCAGTGGATTAAGGTAGGGAGAACCGATATCTGAAAGTGCGTAAAAGGTATTATTACCCTTGCGGCAAGCAGAATTGATGCGGTCAGAGAAGTTACACTTGTTGTTCACTAGAATACCTAAATTGTTGTATGTGTCTTGGGGAAATCGTGTCATTGACTAAATACCACAAATGATCCAAATTTGGTTTCCGTTAGTTGGGGTGAAATTCGAGGACGCACGATTTTGACGCGTTAAAGTTAAACCGCCACTTTGTAGTGTATTCATAAGCGATGTTACGCATGTTCTGTAGTGATCGTGGCGTTAAACCAATGCACGAGATGTCATCAGCCAATTAAGGACAGTTACTTGTAATATTAAGTATCCCTGTGTTCTAAGATGACTGCTCAAGAGCTAAAATCAAGTCGTTAATGTATACTAGATAGAAAAAGGTCGACAAAACACCCCCTTATCTAACACCTTGTTGCACTGGAAACCATCTAGATTTACAAGTGTCCGTATTACAGTCATGTAGAATAGACCACAATTGTCCCTTTTTACCCATGTTAAAGAGCTTAACTAGGAGCCCATGCCTCCACACAGTATCGAAAGCTTTGGTACTGTCCAGAAAGATGACATACACACGATTTCCTTGTTCCAGGTTATGATAAATAGTTTCCTGTAAATTAAAGGAGGCTGTTAAGCAGCCGAGTTTTCCCTGGAATCCCTGTTGTTTCGTACAAGGAAACAGACTGGAGTCAATAATATGTTGTTTTATACTGTTGTTGAGAACACTTTCGAATATTTTGAGGAAACACGATAATAAAGCGACCGGTCTGTAACTATTACATGAAGTTTTTGGTTCGTCTGCTCCTTTGAATAAGGGGACTATAAAGCCCTTCTTCCAAGAAAAAGGGATTCTACTATCACCGTGTAAAATGATCCCGTTGGACATGACACCTTTTCCCCTGTCACTGGCGTTGAGTGACTTTGATCCGGACACCCTTAATTGACTCACAGTTTATCTTAGTAATCCGTTAATTTGAAGTAACGCTCTATATTTACTTTTCTATTATTATCTTTTGTAAAAAATGTTTTGTTATCTATATGTAATTGGTTGCCATTTTCAATTATTCGGCAGTTGGAGAGCGATGGCCAAGGCGCTCGTACCACCGACTCCCGACCTCGCGGAATAGTGTAATAAGTTTGCGGAGTTTTAATAAATCTTGTAAAACGAATACCGATCGACTTATACTTTTTCCCTGGGTCACACTACCTTGGATAACGATTTCGTTAAATAGTTTGACAACGACCTGGGTTGCTAATTCTCCACCGAAGATGATATGTTCGTACGTGATCTTGTTTAGGCCAGGTGCTTTCATTCGTTTGAGGTTCCGGATGATTGGTAGCAGTTCGTCGGTTGTTAATGGTCCGCCTGGAAGTTCTCCTTTCAGCTCAGAGCAGTCTTTTTCCATTTACGAGAATTTAGTTTCAACGCGACACCGAAATGCGTCATCAAACGAATCGTGGTCCGAAAGAGAATATATATTTTCGTATTATAAAGCTAATGCTTCTGCAACTCCCGAAGGGTCGTTGTAGATATTTCCATTGTCGTCGCGAATTTCCGGATAGGTGCGAGAGGTTCTATTCTTCTGTCGTTTTACTAACTTCCAGAAAAGCCTAATATCACATTCGACTGCATGTGTCAAGGTCATGGTATACGGATTTCATATAGTTGTTAAATTCGTTGTCTAGCGCAACTCTAAAGTGTCTCTTTGCGCGCTTGTAGTTCCGGTAGAATTCGAATATCATGCCCCTTGGTCTACCTTCCGCCAGCCAAATCCGGCGCATTTCTCGCTCTTTAGTGTGGAGATGCTTTACATCTTTTGTCCAACCAGGACGGGTATGGGGATTGTAGCCAGAATGCGGAATGTTATGTGTGGCTGACATTGTAAGTGTTGAGACGAGATCGTCTACAAAGTGTTCACGTCGGCCAGTGTGTGTACTTGACGGGACAGTAATTTCTCTAACACGTGGCGCATACTTGTCATGTACGCTACAATAGCGTCTGCAGAAGCTTTGTTTCAAGCTGGGAATTTTGCGTTCGAGCGGTTCAAAAACTGATGTGTACATGAGCAAGAACTGGCAAGTGATCTGATGTAATTGGTATCAGACCCTCTTCGAAAATTCTGTACCTAATAAGATTACTTACAAACATTTGCTAAACAAGATATAATCTAGCATTGTACATTTGGGAATAAAAGTATGTTTTTCACCTTGGATGTTAAAATCTACACTAGGCATATGCATACAAATACAACATCTTGTGATAAAGGCCGTCAAGGCCTGTGCTTTCATAGTGTTTGTATGGTTTCTGCTAATACAACTACTATTTAAGTCACCAGCTATTAGTACATCACCATATGTACTATAGTAATTATACAATGATTCTACAGTATTCAGCTTATACATATATTAAGCATCAATATTGTTGTCAGCAGGCATATATACACCAAAAATATACAAATTACCACCCGAGATTTTAACCTCGACACCAAAGACACGATTTGATTCATGACAAGGTGTTTCTTTGACTGATTACATGAGATGGGTTTTTTTTAAATCAAAAATGCAACACCTTCCTTACCAATGAAACAAACGTTGTTAGCAGTGCTATCAGTATTGTTATCCACTTTTACAATACTAAAATAGTTTTTGTGTAATACATTTTGACATTTTGAATGTCTTTCAACTTGTGTTCTGTTACAATAGCAACATCGCATTGTGTGTCATCTAAGAGATTTGACAGACATATTGTAGACGACATAGCGCCCCTTACATTCCAAGACATAATGCGCATAGTATGAGAGGATACAATATACAGGCAAAGAAGTAATGCAGAAAACACAAGTGTTACTAAATATCTACCCGTAGTTGTAATATAACAATGTCTAGTAAGGAGATTGTTTTATAACAGTTAGTCTCGATAATCGTTTTTTCCGTAACGACTGGCCGACCAATCACGGTCGCGCATTTCACGTCGGTTTTCACTCCGGGAGTTTGACTCGTCATCATCACAATCGCGCGCGTTCCAACGGGCTTCCCAGTCTCGGTTACTGAGCCACTTGCGACACCTTACCCCCGAAGGCCAAAAGTCTCTATTCTGTCAGCCGGGCCAAGTAGAACGTTGATCTTAGCGGTCAGCTGTGATCGGGTAGATCGGGGCTGAATAGAATCATGTGCGTAACTTTGACACATTTGCTTTCAATGTAGTTAAATATTCCATCCTTTGTTGATTAACTATTAATAACGGACAGGAAATACCTCGCATTTCGTTTGTAATTGACCCCTTTAAATACGTCGTTTTTATTGCTAGATTGAACACTATCATTAAGATGAACGGAATGCAGGTTAACATCAGCTGACAGAGCACTGCGAACTTGATGTTGCTGTGGCTGTGTTTGTGTTTTTCGGGTACCGTGTTTTTCAGTCTTGGGTGGATGCTTTAACCGATTTCCGTAATCAGTGCATGGTTTACTTTTACTCGTGGGGATTTTGGGATTTTGCGCATTTCGGCAGTTTTAATACGATTTAATTTATCGTCACCAATGGGCAAATGTGGGGGGTACTCGGTAGATTGCTTTGGTTAAACGAGGTTGGACTTGATGTAGTCCGAGGTGCATTATCTGTGTCTACTCTGAATGGTGAGGATGAGCGAGGGTTTCCGTTTGTTGACTGGCTAATACGCTTGCATATGATTTCAGTAGAGGCTGGGTGGTCAGATCTTCCTTTAGTTTTTAGATATGATTTGTACTTTTGTAAACTATCATTTAGTAAAAAAAAAATCCATATATTTTAGCTTTAAAATTTTAATATGTTTCTATATCTTTATACATAGCTCTTCTTCCTAAAAGATTAATAAGGTCTAAAAATGGCCACTACCATCCAGCCCTCTTAAATGCGATTTATCTATCTTTTCATAATTATAACATATGTATAATCAATTAAAACGCCCGATGTATTCCAAATCAATCGTTTATCTAGCGTTTATCGTACGTTCACCGTCCCAAGCGCTAGAGTCTGTCCTTCGTTCACGCGCTTCATATAATCATTGTTCACTAAGCGCTCACCAAATTCCGTTAAGCATTCATATACCGTTCACAGTCTGTTCGTTCTTCATTCGTTCAGCATTCGTTTGTTTTAGTCCCCATTTGACGGTGTGTGTATCAATTTGACCTCTGTTGACAGTGTGTATATCAAAGTCCCCATTTGACGGTGTGTGTATCAATATGATCTCGGTTGACAGTGTGTATATCAAAGTCCTCATTTGACGGTGTGTATATCAAGGTCCCCATTTGAAGGTATGTGTATCAAATTGACCTCTGTTGACGGTGTGTATATCAAGGTCCCCATTTGAAGGTATGTGTATCAATTTGACCTCTGTTGACGGTGTGTATACCAAAGTCCCCATTTGACGGTATGTGTATCAATATGACCTCGGTTGACAGTGTGTATATTAAAGTCCCCATTTGACGGTATGTATATCAATATGACCTCTGTTGACAGTGTGTATCAAAGTCCTCATTTGATGTGTATTAGTTTGACTATGTAATTACAGTACTCATTAGTAGATGATTTACGGCGTGTTTGTTACTTTTCTTGCACTATATTAATCAACTGTCTATATATTATTTTGTTTTTATTAAAATGACTGATGAATGTATTATTTGATATTATTGTAAAACAACGTTGATAGATTGCAGTTTGTGCGTACGAATAAAGTCCTATTTATACGACAAACATGATCCAATGCAATCTTAGTAAATGACATAGGTGTTTATATATCATTTTTTTTTAGAAAGAAATGATTTTATCAAGAATAGGTATCAATAGTTCTGTCAAAAAATACAGATATATAATGTTTTTAAAATTTGCGTTGATAAGTAAAAAGATTGGAAGGCCAGTAAAATTCTATTGTTTTTATTTTTAATTTTCATAGAATATTTAAAACTCGGATATCATGACAGATCAAAATTTTGCATTTTGACTATGATTACTTTTGCGAAAATAGAGGTCAAACCGAGAAAACTTAAGTCATTTCATTGACATACACTAGCTGTATATAAAACCATTGGTTTTATTTAAAAGTGTTAGTATTTCACGGAAAGCAACGCATTTAATTTTTATTTGTTTGTTTATTTTGCTCAAAGACAGATACGTTGCTCGCACTTTGTCTCATTTATAAGACATGGCCAATATTAAAAGTACAACTAATAAAAGGCCAAATAACTCCACAGAAAGTCTCGTTCCTGTAATGTTCTCAGTTACCACTGTGTATAAGGTGTCCTCAATTGATCTTGTGTATCTTGTGGTCTTTAGTAGGCAGGATGTATCTGAACCGGAAATCCTCACTTGCAGGTGTTTTGTCTTATTATTAAATACTTGTGAAATCAAAATTTCAAATAGCACATGTCAATAGTTATAGTAAAATAAATACGTAGCAGAAAAACCATTGCAAAATACCAGCTAGAAAAGGGGGTTCCCATTCGCCTGTGTTACGTTAGAGGACCCAACTTGAAGGTTCTTACGCGTGTGTGTGTGTGTGTGTGTGTGTGTGTGTGTGTGTGTGTGTGTGTGTGTGTGTGTGTGTGTGTGTGTGTGTGTGTGTGTGTGTGTGTGTGTGTGTGTGTGTGTGTGTGTGTGTGTGTGTGTGTGTGTGTGTGTGTGTGTGTGTGTGTGTGTGTGTGTGTGTGTGTGTGTGTGTGTGTGTGTGTGTGTGTGTGTGTGTGTGCGTTCGTAAACACTGGCAACTGAGAGCCGACGTCAAGTTACACAGCAACAACTGAGAACACAAAATTCAAGTGAGGACAAAATCTGGTCCTCACTTGAATTTCACCTTAGAAATGCTTAAAATCATGCCATAAACCATATATGTGAAAATTGGTGCATGGACCAGTTGGAAGTATTTTTCCGTTTTGTGTATGTTGTGTGTATATAATTATCAGCCCGTCAGCATGGCGGTATACACACCACGAAGGGTAACACGCATGCGCGGGTTAAAACGGAAGTTTACATTCTATCTGGATCATATAAGCGCTTGAAAACATACAGATATCAAGGACGATCAATGTCGCGTAATAAGATAAAGGTAAGTATTATTTGTTTTGGTTTTTAAAAAATATTTTATCGCATAGTGTGTGTTATAAATATGTTAAAGAATTTAATCAACAAACGGAAATTTACATCCATACTTGTTTTATCGATTAAATTGAATCATACCTTCAGTTACAAATACAGTGCAAGAAGCCATGTATGATCGATACAAACTGGTATAATGGTAAATTATTTCCAACAGTATAAGTCAGTATTTACTTCAAATCGTTAATAGTATACATGTACATAAACCATCAAATACAATTTCATACAACTAACTAAAGACGTCACAACAAAAATTGCTCATTATCCTTTATAGGCATCCATATTAACAGCCATTGTCTTTGCAGGATGATCATTGTATTCATTTATTACATAAAGACGATGTGCAATTTTCAGAGCAATATCAATTAATGTGTTATCAAACGAAAAGCTAGATATGCACAATAAATATGCCATACAAATATTAATTCCATGGCGTTAAAGAAAATATCCAATGGCATGTAAACATGAAATCAGCAAGTACTGGGTACATGTAGAGGAAAATAAAAGCAATAATTTCATTTTAAGAAGTTGCTAACCTAGCTATCATGACATGAAAACGTGTTATAACCATTATAGTTTGTACATTGTTGATTTTGAAGTAGTTTGTACTATGTAAACACAATATACATGTATCAATATCAATTTCCCCCAACACCCCTCCCTTAAGTAAATTTTAGATCCGCGCCTGTTTGCATATCATTACATCATACAACTTATATATGAATTAATATGATATCCCATAAATTTGTCCTTTTTTAAATGAAAATATATCAACGAATCAATTTAAGCTATAAATGCACAATCAATGTAACATACCAATTGCAAGGCGTAAAAGATTATTAAATGAAAAGATACCAACGAATTTAATACACACATATAAATATAAAGACTCAACAAAAAAAAAGAAAACACATTGTAACCGCTGGCAATTGGAAAAAAATGAAGGCATTACAATTAGCGTCAATTATCAAAATTTAATTATGTAATGACTATAAGTATCCATCATTTTATTTTTTGTGAAATATATCGTTGTGTATGATTTTAATTTTTGTGATTGATTATTTGCGGTGTATCTTCTCGTCTGAGGCTGTAACTAGGGTTTTAATGCGTACATTTTTTTTAAACACAATTTAAATAAATCATGACTTACCTTTAATGTTACAGTTTAATTTATATTACGTTTAATAATATTGCTGTTTTCATTTTTATCTGTCTAAACATTTGCATAAATAAAATAACATGTGCTTTAATAAATTATATTATGCCAGGAGCGGATTCCACTAAAAAAATAAGGCTGTGAATTCTAAAAGAGGAAAAAACATAGCAGGGCTGCGTTCAGGATCGTAGCGGCTACGTGGGGCTACGTACATGTACATGTAACAGCTACGCTGTTGAACAGAAAGCTAGCCAAGCCGCTACGTGGATATACCTAGCATCAAACTCGAAATTGCTACCTCAGTTACCACTTTGTACCAAACTTGATATTTATCCTATTTAGTTATATTTAGTTCATAGGATGAGTTATTATGAATTTTAACTTGTACTGTACGTTATATTTCCGCTTGAAATTAACAAAATATGTCGGTTTAATAAGTGGTTGGCTGAATTTAAAGACCTAGCGGCTAGGCTTGTAGCTTATAGTACTGTTCAATATACCTAGATATCCATATATATCCATATATATCCATATGTTCCTTCGCCCTAAAACGCGTTCGCCCTTTGACGCCGTTCGCTCTAATTTCCGTTCGCCCTGAAATGTGTTCGCTCAAGGTCCGTTTGCAATATTAAAACATAATTTTAAAGCGATTTTTTGTAAATAAAGTTTCAAATTATATAAGATAAAAAACCGCATTCAGTGGATTCAACACATATATTATAGTGTCCAGATTGCCTACATGTAGCTGCATGGCCAACTTAGAAGATTAATTATTAATTATAAATAAGATTCTTTTGATAAAATTAGGGCTATAAAAACTTTTATTCAGAATCAAAAAAGCCGCTGCTCGTATCCTCATTGGATTAAATTGTTTTCAAAACAAAGCGAACATATAGAAAAAAGCTTTCCATAATTTTCAGTTTAAATTATTAACCATTAATTGACATTATCCACTCAAAGGTTTCAACCTTATCATTTATGAATACTGTGGTTTCATCAATATTCGTTGAATACCAATTTTCGTGGATTTCGTTTTTAAGTCTATCCATGAATTTAAATGTTCATTGAAGTGCACTTTCTACTATCAATTTGTATTGAAAGGATCATTGGCCACGAATTTACGTATCCTTGAATATGTGATTTTCACCTTTTCCACGAAAATTGAAACTCTTGAATATTAAAGAAACCACAGTATTACATTATAAAATTAAAAGGTTTACTATAGTTATAAATACCAGATATTTCCTTTTTATTTATTATAAATTCCATATTTTATTTTTTTGGCAAATAACTTGACATCTAAATGCATTTATAAAGTTTCTGTTTGCCCCATTATAGTTTTCTATGTAAAACTACGAATACGAAATATTCTGAAACAGTCTATTTGTGACCTTGACTGGAACTCTTCAGCATTGGAGATGTGAATGAGTGTGGAAATGAATTGAAAAATAAACAAGTTCATATTTTGTGGGATATAAATCTTTTAACGGTAGGAACGTAACATTTTATGTTGATAGGGAGTTAAAGGGATGTTCAAAGTAAAAAGCTGAAGCGAGCAGATGATTTAATTCAGCGTATTTCTAACATAACAACCGGCCGAAGTTGGGGCAAATTTTCCCGAATCACTTTGTGTGGCACTGGTCTGAGATTCGGAAGAGACGTCCGTCAACAATTTTTCAGTCTCGACGAATCTCGCTGAGATTAGAAGTCCACTCGTTGACGTTGAGAGGATGTACCTAATCCTTCGTCGTTTTTAAACCCCTCTCCCCCCCTTTCTTTCTCTCTTTCTCTCTCTCTCTCTCTCTCTCTCTCTCTCTCTCTCTCTCTCTCTCCTGCTTTTGACGAAGCTCCCACTGGACACATTGAACTGTTGAAACATTGAATGTTGTGATGCTCTAACTGTCAGGATTTGTTATACACAATTTTTGGTGTAAATTAAAAAATAATGTTTGAAAAAACTTAATTTTTAGCTAAAGAAGAAACCCATTTTCACAATAATGAGGCTTATTGTTATTTCTTGCACAAACCCTATTTATGAAAATTGACTTCCTAAACAATGTCAAGTGCTAAACACGATGTACTTAGTTACACTTTTAGAGCAGAAATAATTTAATGATTTTTCAAATTGTACATTACACACGTGTAATTCGGACAATGCGTAACATTTCCATAAAAAATTGCTTTGTATCATTAGAACAACAACATATTCAAACTAAGACCAATTCTGACTGATTATTTATTAGTCCCCTACTGGTTTTCACCGGAGGGGACTATAGCTTTCCTCTGCGTCCGTCCGTCTGTCTGTCCCACTTCAGTTTTCCATAATTTTTTGCTTTATGTGTTTGAGAAATAATATGAAATTTGCTGAACAGCTTCAAAATGTCAAACTACAGATCAAGTTTACACTTTTTTAGCGTCTGGTTGACATATTTTCGAGAAAATTAATTTTTTATATTCCAATTTTTTAATGTTTGGGTTCGATATTCTGCATAACAGTGCATTGTTTTCACAATTTCCACAAACCGGTAGGGGACATGTATTGCTTATGCAATACTCTCAGAATGCTTGTTTCCTGTGTATTAATTCGCTTCTTGTGTTTAATGATTAGCAGCGTTCACGACCGCTGGTAGACTGCAAGCCCCGGAGGCTTCTACACCTCTAGAAATTAAGCCCCGCCCTCACCTGAGATTTACCACCCAGTAAAAATGTTCGGCCTTTAAGGACAGTCAAATGGTAAAAACATTATTATGTTTCCCCACCCATAACTAATATTTAGACTCATCTATAAAAGTTATCTAACAGTTTCTTGTTATTCGACAGAATGATAAGGGTTTTTTTCGGTTTACTTTTATGATCATCAGTTTAAAGTTTGTGATTATATATACACAGAGAAAACTGTTTTATAAACTACCGGGATTTACTATAATCTCTCAATCTTTGCAGTGTGGAAAACAGTAAACAAACAAAAAAATGGATGTGCTTTAGCATATTGAAAACCATGTCAAGAAAAGATCGAAGAGCTAATCCCATTGAAGAGTCAAGGAAATGGAGTGAAAAGAATATTGATCCACCAGGATTTAATATAAGTTTATTTGAGAACAAAGGTAAGGAAAATTTTTTGAATTGCCCTAAATTAAACTTCTGAATTTTGTTTGGAGATCAATCTAGTTGGTATTATTCCTCTATTGTGAGTTAAATATTTCATGAATCCTATAATTACTTTTGCGTGCTTCATGGTTATCAACAGGTATTACTCCATATCAATAAATTCTGCTATATGGCCCGCTGATAGCTGCACAAATACATGTATATATACATTAAATTTAAAACCAAGAAACTTCATTTTCCAAGGAAGTACATGTAATATTGAATAAAAAATTCAGTTGACTAGTGACTACTGTGGATTCATCATTGTGGAAGAACATTTTCGGTATTAAAATTTTCACAAAATATGTTCCTAATGAATTAGTTTAATTAGTCCAAAACCATGTGGAACTTTTTGTGTGCAATAAATATACAATTTTTGCATGGGTGGAACTGTAGCTCTATGGTCTGTCAACCTGAATTTCACGTGGAGCTACTGTTCTGCAAAAATACAAAAAATTTCTTTTGTACAAATTCTTTGACATGATATCAGTGCAATTCATCTAATAGTATATACATGTACATATGACAATAACATATAAATTGAAATCAACAATTTCTTTATAATTTCCATGTAGCTTCCTGTACGCTTATATTATGTATTATAGGCAGAGGAGTCAGAACAAATGTCCGCAGAAATGCAGGCGACTTTTTGTTAGTGTATACAGGAAAGGTTATAACAAAGAAGGAAGGTGAGAACTTGGAAGAAGGGTTCTCATCTGGCTACAGATTTTTTTTTACAGAGATTTGTGGTAAGTGTCTAGATTCTCATATGAAATACTTTTTTGTTTTCTTACGTACCTAAATATATGGATATTGGTTTAATGCCAGGCCATGGCTTAATCAAGTATAGTTAAACATATTTGGCTGGTTTTATGGTGGTAGTCAAGGGTTCCAGCAGTTGGAAAATTCAACATTCAAAGATTTTAGAAAAGTGAACACCTTGTACTAATTATTTGTATGGACTAAATAATGTTGTCACAGAGATAGCTGTCATTTCTCTTATGGTAATTAATTTAAAACATATTTTTCCATCACTGAATCTCGCAAAGACAAATGAATCTATTTACAACTTTTTTTACATCATCCCAGAGGGAAGTCAAATTACATACTTTATTCCTGTGCACTGTTTGAATCCTAAATAAAAATCCCCTCTCTGTTATACTACTCTGGCTCCAATTGATGACTATCTCAGATCATTAGCTTCAATTAATCTATATATTGATAAACTAGTTCCATTTCTACATCACTCTAACTCTATAAAAATCTTAAAGGGCCTAAAGAAAAAATAGGTTTGTTTCCGCTTTCCCAACCGACCCTGAAAAATACTGCCATCTCAAAACTTTTTTTTTGCCATTTTTCAGTGAGGGTGTTAAATTTTCGGGTTTTTTTTTCAGATCATCTATTTTTTAAAAATTTAGTCAGAGAAACGTTTGGACAAGTCTGTTTATTACATCAACGTTGAAAAAACGCTTGAAATTAAAAATGGCAGGACATTCTGCAAACAATAGCACCCATGCAAGGCTCCGATTATCAAAAGCTAACTCATAAAACTTGACCACTCTAGACGTTAATTTGCTTCATTCTTAATTACCCTAACACGTACAGCTTGAATTGTCTGAATAACGCATTCTAAAATCACTATAATAATTACAACTAATACCCTAAAATTTCCTCCTCATCACATACATGAAGAAACATCACAACTACTAGTATACAACAGTCTGCATAATATTATAATGAGAGTGTTGTGTTGTGCAGTACTATGCTTATATATAATAACCAGGAATTATTTGCATGCACTTGCATGCTTCTTGTTTGTGTGACAGAGAAAGAAAAAATATAAAAACATTGTCATCTATCTGAAATGCATGTTAGGCCTTACAGTATTTAAGTACTGTAAGGCCTAACATGCATTTCTGATAGATGTATATATTTTTAAATTTTTAACATATGTCTTAAAAAAAATTACGGTAATCTATAATAGTTTACACAAGCCTATATTATTTTTAAATCTTTGATTTAAACAAAGGCTCTATCCAACTTTTTACTAAAGAAAATGAGTTCTTGTAGTATATTATAAACATATATTTTGGTATGAATCTTTTATTAATTAATGGAAGCAATTAATTTAACTCGATCATTTATAGTGTTGATGCATCAGAAGAAGATGGTAGATTGGGAAGGCTTGTGAACTATGGGAGCAAGAAAGAGATCAACTGCAAAATGAAATTAATAGGGGAAGTGCTATGTCTTTTTGGAACCAGGTATTTACAAAATAATTTTGCCTGTTTACTGTGTACTAGGCTTACTGGTACTGAATTAATTATCATGATTAGGCTAACATTTTTTTTATTTTTAAGTTTATGAACCCAAAAGTTTTAAGTCCCATAAGAGGAGAAAATGAAAACAAAAAAATATTTTTTCACTACATTATCAACATTATTCTGTCATGCACATTATATAAGTTTCACTGAAAAGATTTCTTATAACTGTGGTATTTCTCAACTTGGTAAACATATTGAGTAAACATATATGGAAACAGGCTCTGTATATTGTTGAAGCACATTGTCAAATTTTTGTGGGGTTGAAATTTCGTTGTTTTATAGCAAAATAATGTTTTATTGAGATTTAATTTCATCATTTTAAGAATATCTTAAATGTTAACTATCTGGTTTAAAATTCTCATCTCCCCCTTGGCAGATTTAGTGTAATTCATATAATGCCATATAGCAGTTCTTCTGAGTTATTTATTGTTCTTGAAAAAACACAGTTGTGTTTATAATGGCAACAGCAATACAGCATCACTTTAAAGTATGTCACAACAAATACCGAAAATAAATTTCTCTTCAGCTCATCTTGTAGGTGCAGGAAGTAATAGATAACTTGAGATACATGGTAAAAACTGCCAAATGTATATATCTTCCTCAAACTAATTTTTCTGGATTCGTGCAATAAAAGCATGCAAGTATCACTTTGCGCTGCCGTTACTGTGAATAAGCTGAATAAAATGAACAATTTGATTGGATGCCCTGAAAAGTCATTATTAATAAGCAAGTTATGTTGAAGTTGGCTATAAATCTGCCCAGGGGGAGATGAGAATAATGAATCCGACATTTGGCTAGCGAAGATGCTATGTCTTCCATGTTATGGTATTTTGATATCATTTCAAACTGGTCCAATGTGGTAACAATTAAAATGTTAACAATATATCAACTCAATTTTTTTATCGGTAAATTATAGTACGTGTAGTAACATTGATGTCCATTCTAAAGGGGCATTATGTTGCATGAAATTTGATTGTACATGTATTATTTGACAAACAGTAACCAATCATAATGAATGTCTTATACAGAAATATGTTCACTAATTTTGAATTGAATTAAATCGAAATTGATCTAGAATGAACCGAATATCAAAATTAATTTTGTCGTGAATTGTAATGCATTTGTATCATGATATTTCACCCCTATTGTCCTTATACATGTTATACCCTGTCAACAAGTGTATAATGAAATGTACTTGTTTAAATAAATTAAAGTAATTGGTTACAAAACTTTAGTTGACTATCAAATTTTACTATTATTCACAACAGAGATATACATGAGGGAGAAGAGCTATTATATGACTATGGACTCATAAGTCTTATCCATGGATTCTAAGGTACAGTGAAAATTTGCTTAAAAGTTGGATTTTGATAACTTATAGGTAAATCCTCCATCACAAGGAAGCTGGTGGCCGGCATATTCTTTAAAAATGAATAGTCAGATTTTGTATTATTCATTGAATGCAAATCAATTGATTTAGGAGAAAACAAAACCTAGTAAGTCTAGCTTAAATTTTAATATTACAGTGGTCTTTATTACTGACAACATTCCTTTTTATACCCCCGCTCCGAAGGAGAGGGGGTATACTGTTTTACCCTTGTGTGTCTGTCTGTCCGTCTGTCCGTCCGTAACAAAAATTTCTGTCGCATTTATCTCAGCAACTATTTATCGCAGATGCTTGAAATTTTAACACAGTGTTTGTTAAGGCATGCCATATCGTGGGATATATTTTTGTACCAATCGGACGTCAACTTCCTGTTAAATGACGACTTTGCTTATTTTTTAACCAAAATTTTCAAACAAATTTTCGTCAAAGATTTCTCAGCAACTGTTTATCGCAGATGCTTGAAATTTTTACACAGTATTTGTATAGGCATGCCATATCGTGGGATATATTTTTGTACCAATCAGACGTCAACTTCCTGTTAAATGACGACTTTGTTTATTTTTAGCAAAACTTTTCAAACAAATTTCCGTCAAAGAATTCTCAGCAACTGTGTACCGCAGATGCTTGAAATTTTTACACAGTATTTGTATAGGCATGCTATATCGTGGGATATATTTTTGTACCAATCAGACGTCAACTTCCTGTTTAATGACAACTTTGTTTATTTTTAGCAAAACTTTTCAAACAAATTTCTGTCAAAGAATTCTCAGCAACTGTTTATCGCAGATGCTTGAAATTTTTACACAGTATTTGTATAGGCATGCTATATCATGGGATGTATTTTTGTACAAATCGGACGTCAACTTCCTGTTAAATGACGACTTTGTTTATTTTTAGCCAAAATATTCAAACAAATTTTTGTCAAAGATTTCTCAGCAGCTATTTATCGGATATGCTTGAAATTTTTACACAGTGTTTGTTAAGGCATGCCATATTGTGGGATATATTTTTTTACCAATCGGACGTCATCTTCCTGTTAAATGAGTACTTTGTTTATTTTAGCCAAAATTTTCAAACAAATTTTCCTCAAAGATTTCTCAGCAGCTATTTATCGCAGATGCTTGAAATTTTAACACACTATTTGTTTAGGCATGCCATATTGTGGGATATATTTCTGTACCAATCGGATGCCAGCTTTCTGTTAAATGTCGACTTTGCTTATTTTGCATATTCACATCAGAGCGGGGGTATCACTAGTGAGCATTGGCTCACAGATATCTTGTTAGCTCACCGAGACGAAGTCAAGGGGAGCTTATGCTATACCCCCGGCGTCGGCGTCCGGACCTGGTTAAAGTTTTTGTTGCAGGTCCTGTATCTAAGCTATTACTTGTCCTATCTTCACCAAACTTGCATGGATGATGCATATTGACCTACTTATGGACCTGAAAGACTCGGATGCTGAATCTGGGTCCTAAATGACAGATGCTGAAGGAGGTTAAGGTTTTTGGAGCAGGTTAAAGTTTTTGTTGCAGGTGCCCTTTGATAGCAATATATAAGTTACTCCTGGTCCTTGCATGGATGGTGTGTCTTATTATACTGATGCACCAGACAGGCTTGAGTGCTGAATCTGAGCTATAGGTTTCGGATGCTGGAGAAGTTAAGGTTTTTGGAGCAGGTTAAAGTTTTTGTTGCAGGTGCCCTTTGATAGCAATATCTAAGTTACTGCTGGTCAGTACTTCACCAAACTTGCATGGATGGTGTGTCTTATTATACTGATGCACCAGACAGGCTTGAATGCTGAATCTGAGCTATAGGTTTCGGATGCTGGAAGTGGTTAAGGTTTTAAGAGCTGGTTAAAGTTTTTGTTGCAGGTGCCCTATGAAGATAATTTCTTAGCTACTACTGGTCCTTACTTCACCAAACTTGTATGGTTGGTGCGTCTTATGATACTGATGCACCTGACAGGCTTAAATGCTGAATCTGAGCCATAGGTTTCGGATGCTTGAGGAGGTTAAGGTTTTTGGAGCTGGTTAAAGTTTTTTGAGCAGGTGCCTTCTAATGTTATGTCTTAGCTACGCCTAGTCATAACTTCATCAAACTTGTGTATTGTGTATTATTATACTGATGCACCTGAATGGCTTGAATGCTGAATCTGAGCCATAGGTTTCGGATGCTGGAGGAGGTTAAGGTTTTAAAAGCTGGTTAAAGTTCTTGAAACAGGTGCCCTCTGATGATGATATCTTAGTTATTACTTGTCCTAAATTCACCAGACTTCCATGGATGGTGCGTTTTATGATACTGATGCACCTGAATGGCTTGAATGCTGAGTCTGAGCCATAGGTTTCGGATGCTGGATAAGGTTAAGTTTTTTTTAACAGGTCACATGTTACAAAGATAATAGTACTATTTCAAACTTATAAAGTTGATAAAACTGTAATATGCAAGAATCGCAGAGGAAGCTTCAGATGCAGAGCTTGATCTCCATTATCAAGGATGCTAAAAAATATATCTTAGTTATTACAGGTCCTAACTTCACCAAACTTGAATGAATGGCGTCTTATAATACAGATGCACATGATAGGCATGGATGCTGAATCTGAGCCTTAGGTTGCGGATGCTGGAGGAGGTTAAGGTTTTAATTGCTGGTGCCCTCTGATGATGATATCTTAGTTATTACTGGTCCTAACTTCACCAAACTTGCATGGGTGATGCGTCTTATGGTACTGATGCACCTGACAGGCTTGAATGCTGAATCTGAGCCATAGGTTACGGATGCTGGATGAGGTGTAGTTTTTTGGAACAGGTCACATGTGTAATAGATGATAGCTTGCATAGTTGATTTAACTATATTATAAATGAAACGCAGAGGTTGCTTCAGATGCAGAGCCTGATCTCCATTATCAACGATGTTAAAGAAATTTCCTACCTCAATTAAACCTGCTTGATAGAAAGATGAGGTTGTTGTTAAATGATATAACATGATTCCTATGATTAAGTATTGTATGATATGAAACACTATTGTTTAATATGATACAAAATATTATATGTTATATTGTAAAAAGTTATATGATACAATATAATATTGTATCAATTTTTTTGATATTTTATGATATGATATTGTATCATGATATTGTTCTGTATAGTATTGTATATTATGATACATTCTACTACAGTTATTGCCGAGATCAAAGAGATGCCGCGGACATTATTCTTCAATATACCACGAACGTCATCAGTAAATTATCAGATCAGAAATACCTATTTGTCTCGCACTGATCATGGAAGTACAACTTCAAACCGTAAAAGTTTTAAAACCATGTCAATTTCACGTGTTAGTTCCAGTCAAAACAATGTGTATTGCCTCAAATGTTTATTTTTAAGAGATCAATGCGGCTGTTCCTAGGACCTCCCTGGCACATTTTCACTGCGTGTTTTTACATAAAATATATAATGTGTAGTAGTAATAATCGTATTAAATTGCCCTTAAAATATTAGGAATGTGATTCAAAGATTTTTATTAATAAGTGAAGAGTATTAAAATCCTAAGAAAAAAGTCTGTCGTCTGCATGTGATTCCTTTGATCGATACACATGTAAACATTACTAACAAAACCGTTGGGGTTACACAGAACAGCCGTCAAAATGACCTAGATCGTCTCTCTATAGGAGAAACGATCTGTAGAAATACTGGGCTGTTAGTAGAATAGAAATAAAGTTCTTGTTTTCGTGAATGTTGCAGGATAACCTCCTCGGCTTTTATATTTCAAAACAACATTTCTCGACCTCGGAGGTTATTCTGCAACATCCACGAAAACTCGTACTTTATTTCTTAATCCATGAATATCCAAGATCATAAAGTATGATTTTCATATAATATGATAAAGGTGGTCTCATAAAGGTGATGTCTCATAAGGGTGATGGCTCGTCTCGGTGAGCTTTGTAATCTGTGATTACCTACGTTTTTATTTTCTAGGAACATCTGAATTTTTTGCAGAATTATTGGTTTTTTCGTATTGTTTTACTTTTAAATTTATTTACTAACCAGTGAGATGCCCCTAATTCAAACAAGAGGGGGATATACTGTTTTATCCATCTGGGTCTGTTTGTTCATCTGTCTGTATGTTGGTAACAAATTTCTGTCACATTCTTCTTAAATTGGCAACTATTATTTATACAGTTGCTTGAGATTTTAACACACTCATTGTATAGGCATATGAATTATGGTGGGAGTCGTTTTTGTACAAATTAGATGTCACTTTCCTATGAAATGACAAATGTATTCTTAGACTTGAATTTAAAATAAATTTTCATTACAGTTTTCTCAGAAAATGCTCATCGCAGATGCGAAAGATTTTAACACATGTACTCTTTGTTTAGTGGTAGGCATTCCATTTAATGGGATTCATTTTTGAGCACATCTAATGTCCACTTTCTGTTACATTATGACTGTGTTTATTTTGTATATTCACATCAGGGTGGGGTATAACTAGTGAGTATTGACTCACAGATTTCTTGTTGTTTTAGACAAACCTTCTGCCCCTAAGGGACCATTCAGTGTGTCCAATCTCACTGCTTCATCTGCTGACTTGAATGGAAGCCAACAACAAAAGATAACGGTTCTCCAGTCACAGGCTATGTTATTGAGTCCAGACCTAGCACCAGAGCAAGATGGAGCAAAGTGGCCAAGATGGATGACAACACCACCAAATACTCTCCCAAAGACCTCATTGACTACGGTATCTGTTTAGGGTGTCTGTTGTTAATGAGGAGGGACAAGTCTCACCACTAGAGACCAACGAACCTGTGAGACTTAAGAGGAAGATAGGTAAGAGCCTACATATGTTGAAATGTATGCTTAAGTGTGTAAGATAATGTATGATTACTGGTTAAATATCTTTGTTTCTCTTTAGATGTTCTATCTTCAAGTCAAAGTCAAAGTGTCTAAACTTGGTCCCGATTTTGTGACATTGGATTGGAAATCACTGTCTTCAGATGGAGGCTCCAAGGTGACAGGGTATGTGGTGAAGCAGAAGAGAGGCTCTGATGGTGACTGGGAGGAGGTGGCCACTCTAAAGGCCATTGAGACGTCTTACAAGGTCCCCAAACTTGATGAAGACCAAGAGTATTTCTTTTCTATAACTGCCCTGAACCAGAACGGACAAGGAGAAACCTGTGAACTGGACACGTCTGTTGTTCCAAAGAGACCTCCAGGTAAACTTGAGCTAAAACTCATTGTTTAAGCACTTCATACACTGTATTTACAAAGCTTGGTGTATGAATAAGGCTAACCAAATGTTTGTATTTACATGATCTTTGATTAGGTCTGCCATCAAAAGCACTGGGTTTATTTTGTCTGTAACAATGCCATTTCATGAAAACGTTTTCAATACACATCATGTATTTTGAGTATTTCGATTTTTTTCTGTTGTTGAGATTTCTTTTCAAATGCATATAAAAAGTGTATTTTATGTGCATTTTCAGAAAAACCATCGCCACCAGTTGGTCCAGTCATACTCTCAGGCATTCAGAAAACCTCTTTGGTGTTAGCCTGGAAACCCAGCAAGAATGATGGCAGATCTCCTCTAACAGCTTACTATATTGAAATGAGGGACCCTAATAATGGATCCTGGTCTGCAGTCACCAAAGTGACCCCAGACATCACCAGCTACTGTTTCTTATGATTTTGTTTTAAGATTGTCTAGAAATGGTGTTTGGAACTGGAGATAAAGAAGATCCCCCAAGCAAAGAACTTAAAAAGCAAAGAGGTATTTGTCTGAATTAAAACTGAAAGTAAACAAAAAACTAAGGTATAAGCTTCTGCCATACAAAATAGCAATGCAGAGAGTAATGCATGTTTATGTATTTTTGAAGCTGGATTTTATGTCAATATGTTATTTGATTAAGGCAGTTGAACTTGTTGTGTTACTTTCAGGTTTTAAAAGAATAAGTGGAGAAAGAAAACCTAATGGACAGCAGCTGAGAAAGCAGCAGTTAAGAGGCAAATGGGCCAGTTTTTAAATCTAAGGACCCTGCCAAAAAAACATGACTGTGACCTTGCTCTTCAAAAAGAAGAGAGTTTGAAAAATGGAACCTGGAAACAAGTCAAAGACTTTGTTAGAAATACAAACTTGAAGCTACTTAAACAGTAGGATTCAAAAATGAAATGTATGAAGTGTTTAGTGTAAATTGACTTGTTTCTATAATGAAAAGAAATTTTATAATATTCAGAACTAGAGACAGATCAGAAATGTAGTATATGTGCATTGATTTACTTGTTAGTTTTCTAGAGAGAGAGAGAGACAGAGGAGCTTTTGCTTTTGCTTTAAAAGTAATTTTTAGTATCTTTATAATGATTTTGAATATTCATTGTAATAGTGGTTGTCTTATGAAGAAATTTTTATGACAAGTAAAATAAAGCTGTAAGCTCCTGTTAGCCTTCATGATACACATAAACCTGATAAAAGCCTTTTTATAGTGACAGACTTGGTGTCTCATGTATATCATGTTGGACTGCCTAGTGACATGAATGCTAAAAAATTGATGAAAATAATGCCAGATCTTAGCTGTTATATACATGTATTTAATGATCTTTCCATATGAAATATTTACTACATATATGTACAATATCCTTAAGGATTTAACCATTTCATGCTCTGTTTTGCATGTACATGAAGTTAAAATGATGGTGAATTTGGAATGATAAAGATCTACAGCAAGAGCGTAGTTGGCTAAGCTATTGTTAATTACGGTAAATGAATTCAGTCAATGTTATCTATTTTATATTAAGAATGAATTTGCTATGCTTAGTGTTCAATTAGCGCTTGTTGATAAAAGAAATGTAATTAAAGATGTATTTTGCCATTTAGTGTGATTTTCGTTTTGATTTCTTTATAGGTCATTCTTTTTAAAACTAGTAAAGAAATGCATTTATTTATAGTAATTTTTAGGTATAATAAAGTTTTGGGGATATAGGAATCACCTTGTCTGTCCGTCTGTCTGTGCAATCATTTAGGTCCATATCTTTCTAATGGAGGAACATTACAATTCCCTACTTCACACAAAGGTTGCTTACAACCTGAGGGTGTGTTGTGATCTTGACCAAAGGTCATTTGTGCAAGTACAAGATCACTGGAAAGAAAATTGTATAATTTGTGTCTGGTCTTTATCTTTCTTATGGAAAAACAAGGGAAGTCCCTACTCCATAAAAAGATTGCATATGACCTGAGGGTGTGTCATGATCTTGACCCAAGGTCGTTTGTGCAAGTTGAAGGTCACTCCAAAAAATTGCATAATTCATGTCTAGGCCATATATTTTGTAATGGATAATGATTAGAAGCTGAAACTTGACACATGGATTGCCTGTGACCTGAAAATGTGTCATGACCTTGAGCTTTTGTCATTTGTGGTTCAAGGTTACTGGAAGGAAAATGGTGTATCCATTAATTAAAACTTTTTGATCAAGACGAGTAAATTCATCATTAATACATTAGGCTTTTAATACCCCGCAACTTTGGTAAATCATATTTACCGAGTTCCTTCCCATATTGAAACTGCCGTTACTATTCCATAACATTATATGATTGCCTAAAATGTCCTGCTTTTGTTACTATACCTCAGGGGTGCGTTTTACTACAGAACTAGCGACTAAGTCGTAAATCTGTTAAGTCTCACAAAATGAATCTCAACAAATGGAATTGTTACGTTAACACTCCTGTCAAACAGTTTCAATATTTTAGGTACAGTGTATTTTTTTCTGGCATTATCTTAAAAGTCTTAATAAATTTTGCATTATGTGCATTTTTAATTTTGGTCATATTTTTTAAGTTCTTTTGTTAAGCGCGGCCTTTTATATTTCTAAGTAAAACAGCAAAAAAAAAAAATTCCTAGCGGGGGTTATCATTTGTGAGCTTGCTCAAAGTATCGCTAATTTAACATGAAACTGTCTTGCGATCAACTATATATCAATGCGTAAATTACAAGAAATTTAGAGATTACGTAATATAATTTGTATTGTTTATAGGCAGATGACGACCTATTACAGACTCTAGTCTCGTAAGTTTTGCCCCACGTTTTAATCTAAGTTAAAGGAAATCTTTTATGAAAATATATATATTTACATACATGTACATGTATTATGAAAAAAGTACTTGGGTTTACAAGATAGTGCAGATGCCCATTGGTTTATTCACAAAATGCAATTTTTAAATTTCTATTTAGATTTACTTCTATAAATTCAATTGCAAACCTCTAGGCTCTTCAGTGGATTAAAAATTGTAACAGTATTAAATATAATAACCACATTTTAATGTGCATGGTCACAGCTCGGCTGGGTAAAGAGCAAATAACAATTTTTTTGGCAAAATTCTTTTTGCCTGTGTGTATGTGCAATGAAGTCCTCATTTGTCCGCGTGTGTATCAAATTGGCCTTATTTGACTGTGAGTATATTTAAGTCCCCATTTGACAATTTGTGTATCAATTTGAGTTCCACCCATGACTCCATGAGTGATCATAAAGTTACGCATGTTTATGTCAAACGAATTAAATCGACGCTGTCGATCAAACCGGTACTTAAAATGCATGTACATGTTGTACATGTACTTTTCCAGCACACAATAGAAAAACTATTCCGAAAAAATAAGTAAACTATAGGACCAAAAGATAAGCCATGGTTTGATTCAGCTTTGCGTAATGAAATTACATTTACAATAAGAAAAATCTTCTAAACGTCAACACCCCCCCCCCCCCGTAATTTGCAAAAGTAATTAAAGTTTTTCTACACATTGAGGTTTTTAAATTCTTACTTCCATGCAGTGTAATAACGTGTTTAATGTTTAATGTTTCAAGTTTTCGTAAATATGGTTAATGAAAACAGTTACATTAATTATTCACATCCATGGAATAAATTGAAACAGCCGTGCGTTCATTTGTTTTTTATTTAAAAAGTGCAAAATCTTGTGTGCGTGTCTCTATTAGGTGCCTTGTTTACGAATTTCAACCCGTTTGCCATCATGAATAATATTCACGTGCACGTGATTCAACTCTATTCACATTCACGCTTTTAGCATACCTATTCCACATCGTGATCGAAAATCAAATCACGTCATGTCTCGTCAAAATCCTTTTTGTGGGTGCAGTTTGATGCATTGGACAAGGAGGACCCTATCAAATATTGGTACTGCCAGTTCAAGTCTGGAGCACGCTTAGTGAGCAGCTGTGCGCATGTTGCATAAGTACGCATGCTGCATCAGTACTGTGGTACACAGAAATTCAGAGACATGCAATGTACTTCACAGTCAAATTATGCCCGTTAGTTTTCTGGACTGTACCTACACTGATTTTTTTAGAAGTGATAATACTGATATTCAATTACAATTTTTTAAAACGATTTATTCCCTATACAAAGAGCGTAGTTCAATTTAGCCGCATATTTGTCGGAACACTCAGATTTTTCAAAATTATATGCTTAATAAAATAAATTCTAGAAATTCACGGAAATATAATAAGATCTAATTATCTCTTAAGAAAAAAGGGCTCTGTAAATTATGGAAAATATTGTATCCATTGTCAGGCGTTCTGTTTACATATTCGATTTGCATTTTAAGCGTACATTTTAATCCAACGAATTATTTGCCGTTAAATAATTTCAAAGACATCTCGTAAGTCAAGCAGTAAAAACAAAATCTAAATTTCTATTATACTCTGTCGGTCTCAAGCTTAAAAAAGGTGAGGTGGGTTTCAGATTGCTTTCTTTGTTAAAGAAATGATACATGTATACACCTCGAACACACGCTAATATACTCATGCATACTATTCGCACGCTTGAATGACGCCCCACCTTTTTATTCAAATAATACAATGACCTACATAGCCGTAACGGCTAAGTTTGCACTGAAGTATACAATTTTTGTGATCGGCTTCGGTCGATCACAGTGCATCCGGCAAACTATCTGCGCATACATAACGTCTCGCGCTACTTTATTAACTATGCTATGTCAGCATCGTATTAATCCTTATTCGATACTTTTATAACTAAGGAACATTATTTTGATGCATTTATCTTGACATTTAAACATTTATCAATTTACACAAAACATTTATCAAGTTATACACAATGATTCAGAATTTCACTAAATGTCTATATTTCTTTCCATGCGTAAGCCGAAGCACGACCTTGCTATTTCGGACCCCCCCCCCCCCCAAAAAAAAAAAAAAAAAAAAACAAAACAAAAACAAAAAAAAACATAAAAAATATTGGCGTTTCAAAAAAGGGAAAAGATCGCAGTGTTTAGAGGATTCATTCTTTGCAAAGAAATTCGTGTATGAAAAAACATTGTAAGAAAACTATGCATCATTCACTGATTGGTTGCAGTTATCAAAGTTGTGCGAAAAGTACCGATGATATTGAAGTGATAATAATCAGCTGCAGGCATATAGCAGGGGGGGGGGGGGGGGGGGGGCAGGGGCAACAGAGATTTTTAAAGAAATATATAAATTTGAATTTGGAGGCATCTGTCCCCCCCCCCCCCCCCAAACATACACATACTTTGTAAAAAATGGTATGCATTTGGAAATGAACAAAATAAGCACTATAATGCAAGTTTGAGTAACTTTCAGACCCGATTGGCGAATTAGCTTTTTTTTGCTTGTGAATTGTGAAGTCTGCCCCCCCCCCCCCCTCCACACAATTTAAAAAAAAACGATGCTACGTGCCTGAGCTGTGTGTATATTTTTTACCGTAATTTAATGTGTTTTTCAGTTATGTACTCACGAAGCGATTGGTAGTGGACTTTGGTTACTAAATTTTAGACAAACTGATTCTCAGTTGGCAGTGTGTGTACGTATATTAAAGTCCTCATTTGACGGTATATGTATCAATTTGACTTCATTTGAGAGTGCATATGTATATAAGAGTCTTCATTTTGACGATGCATTCTCTAAAAAATTTACGTTCGATCTCCGTGCGTTCAGTCGAGCGTCGCTAACCGTGCGCTCTCCGTTCACAAAGCGCTCGCGCTTACCGTTCATAAGGCGTTCACCATTCGCTCACCGTGCGTTCAACTTGTGTTCTCAAATCGTTCACTCAAAGTTCATTAGTCATTGTCATTCGGAACTCCAAAGTGAAAAGATCGTTCTCAGAAAAAAAAAGAAGATATGAAAACAGTTGTATGCACGCGATGAAATCAAATTGAATTAATTCAGCGAGATCATCAGAAGCTGGAGTAACTATTGTAAAAACTAAAAACTTAAACCTACTACGAATTGTGCCGATGTCATATAACATCAAAGCCTGCCTTCAAAATACGCTAAATGCACATGTATCCGGGAATTCGTTACACGATTGACGAGGTACATTGTTTTGTTTTTATCTTCATAATGCTTTATTTACATTATCATCTGCAATACAAATGAATGTAAAATGAATCAAGTTTTCCAGTATGTCCAAGATCCCAGCGTGTTGTTAATTTTTTAATAAATATGACGCAATAAAGAACACGTAAAGTAAAAAGCCTTGAAAAAGATACAATATTTTTATAATTTATATTAAAGAATGATATATGTTTAAGTATATTTTCATATACAATAATATGCAATGCAGTTTTAAGATATTTTTAATAGCTCGCAAACATATATCGGTAAATAAAATGGGGGTTTTTCCGTGATCTTGTCTGTATTTACTTCTTTGATATAATTCAAGGCCCGATTTAAAAAAATAATTCTCATGAAGAATTTAAAGTACAATACGTATTAAATTTATATTTTCTAATATTTAATGTATAGTCTAAAAATGTGCTTCTTTTTAAAAATTGTTCCCTCCCACGACAGGAGAGAGATAAAGAAAGAGAGAAAGGTGTACATGGAATTTAACATAAACGAACATGTATATCAATTACACTACAGTGTATCTCATCACAATTCATAAAATTTCAGTTTACATAAAATTAATCGTTTAATGATAATGCTTAAATTCAATCAATTAGTTACAGGCGAGTCCACGTACTCCAGTCAATCAAAATCAGTTGTTCATTCCACAACAAATTACCACGTGCTGTTTGAAGTACGAGAGACACTAAAAAAATACGTAGAAAATGTCGCTGTCTGCAATTTATCCACCAACATACATATATAATCAGAAGTCGATTCTCTCATGTATGTTACTTTGGTATTAACTACTGTGCATATTTCTAAATTTTTCAAAATTTGTACATGTATTTTGAACGTAAACTTCCATATAAGCAATGTTTAAATTGACCTTCAAAGGTTTTTGCATGAAAAATGGCCTTAAAAACGCAGTTTGAAAACAAAGTGCGTTGATTTCGTCCCAAATATAACGCACTTTGAAAAAAAATTTCATTGTGCTTAATTTTTTCAAAGTGCGTTGCCACAAACCAACGAACCGGAAGGAGGGGGTACACTAAGTTACATCTAAAGATGTTACTAATGCAACAACTCGTGCCGAGCAAAACTGTTGAATTTGTCTTTAAAGAATATTACTTGGAAATAATACTTGAGGAAGATGCTGCATAGAAGATGCAGCTATTTCTTTATAAGACAATACCATATACCCTGATCAGGGTTTTCAGCTGTGGGGCTACATTTCAGTAACGACATTTTATTTCTTAAATTTCATTTCATAATATGTATAATTTACTCCAATGGCTCTTATTATCCAAAGAAATGAGTTGTAAGTAAACGCATTTGAAGTAATTGCATTGTTAAAAGTGAACTGAGAAATACAAGATGATTTTTTTAATGATAGGAACTAACATTGCGTCCACATATCATGTTGCTCAAACAACGACTGTGACATAGTTTATTCTATCTTTAAACGTTACGTGTCAGACACGTAGCATCAGGGGGGGCCAGGGGGGGCCTGGCCCCCCCACTTTTTCTCGCAGCAACAAATTTTTTAAAATTTACATATAAAAAAATGAATTATAATACAGTTGGCCCCCCCCCCCCCACACGGATTAGCAATTTCATGATTTGGAGGGAAAAAAAATTTGGTAGGGAAGAAATTATTTTTGGAAGTATAGTTGAGTCTACCCCCCCCCCCCCCCCCCCCCCCCCACGGATTAGGATTTTGAAGATTTTTGGAAAACTTTAAATTTTCCTTTTTTTGCTTGTCAAGATTTTTTGGATGGGTCTGGCCCCCCCCACTTTCAAAAACGATGCTACGTGCCTGCGTGTATTGATTACAGAACCAAAGAGATGCATGAGAAACAAATAACAAGTGGCTTGAAGTCATTGACCGGAACGGAAACTGACATGCTTTTTGTAAAGACTGAGACCAATGCCAGTCCTATATTTCAACGATATATTTACATAGAAGTGTTCTTGTACGTCTTATCAAGGAGGCTGGGTGGTCAGATCTTCCTTTAGTTTTTAGATATGATTCGTTCTGTTGTAAACTATCATTTAGTAAAAAAAATCCATATATTTTAGCTTTAAAATTTGAATATTTTTCTATATCTTTATACATAGCTCTTCTTCCTAGGAAATTAATAAAGTCTAAAAATGGCCACTACCATACAGCCCTCTTAAATGCGATTTATCTATCTTTTCATAATTATAACATATGTACAATCAATTAAAACGCCCGATGTATTCCAAATCAATCGTTCATCTAGCGTTTATTGTACGGTCACCGTCCCTAGCGCTAGAGTCTGTCCTTCGTTCGCGCGCTCCGTATAATCATTGTTCACTAAGCGCTCACCAAATTCAGTTTAGCGTTCAGATACCGTTCACAGTCTGTTCGTTCTCCGTTCGTTAAGCATTTGTTAATTTTAGTCCCCATTCGACGGTGTGTGTATCAATTTGACCTCTGTTGACAGTGTGTATATCAAAGTCCCCATTTGACGGTGTGTGTATCAATATGATCTCGGTTGACAGTGTGTATATCAAAGTCCTCATTTGACGGTGTGTATATCAAAGTCCCCATTTGACGGTGTGTGTATCAATATGACCTCGGTTGACAGTGTGTATATTAAAGTCCCCATTTGACGGTATGTGTATCAATTTGACCTCTGTTGACAGTGTGTATCAAAGTCCTCATTTGATGTGTATTAGTTTGACTATGTAATTACAGTACTCGTTAGTAGATGATTTACGGCGTATTTGTTACTTTTCTTGCACTGTATTAATCAACTGTCTATATATTATTTTGTTTTTATTACAATAACTGATGAAAGTATTTCTGAGATTTGTTCGAGTTGCTGACGTTGTCAGCGGACGACTTGTGATACAGGGTTCGATAGTAGAGCGAGGCACAATCTAGCACTAGATGATCATTGAGTTTTTGGAAATTTTCATCTAAATGCGCACACGTTTTGCGACCGAGGAGTATCAAAATCAAAGTACTGAAAGTACTGAAAAGCGCTAACCTAGCTTAGTTCTAAGAAAGTTTACTGTGTGCAAGCGTAGACGGAAATGAGCCTTATTGAAATTTTGGTTTATGTTTAATGAATATCAATTTAAAGTATCGAAAGCCAGATTTCTTTAAATATATGTTACTTTCTTAAGATGATGTGAATTAAAGCTGAACACGACTTGTATATCGATACTTGCCTGAAAAAAAGATATGTTAAAATCACGAATTATACCTTTTGAACAGTAATTTATCACAGTTTTTGACATTTTCTTGCAAAAAATCGATTTTATTTTTCTATATTTTAGCTTCTGAATACGCACTATATTTTTTCATCACTGCGTAGCATCCCGTGCTGATGTACGTAAGCCCCGCAAACCAATCGTATCTACTCGGCCATTTCCGTCACCCAGATAACTGGTTCCATATACCTCTTACCAGTTTAAATGATGTATATTTCTGCTCATAGAGGGCAGTTATTTCTTGCACCGGAAATAGAAGTCTAACGACAATAAAGCGCTGAGCTATGCTTAGCGCTTTAAAAAGGTCATCGTATGAGAGAGCACAGAGTTCGTTGCAGAGATAGACACTAAATAAGTTCGAGATCTCTGACCACCAGGCATTACGGATTGCGTAGGTTACAGAACAGGAACATGTTACATGAGTGAAGAAATCATAAAGTATGGCGCCACATAATTGACATGTATCTAGGTTTTTGTAAGGTTGATCCGAAATTAATTTGCAGATAAATTTACACTGAGAGATTTCGTAGCAATTTGTAGGAAAACGCCAATTTGAAAACTTAGCTGGATCCTTGTCTTGGAATATAGCTAAAAATCGTGAGAATCCGGGATCAGCGGAAATGCGGGATTGTCGGAGAGTTCTGTGACGTTGATTAAATGCTTGATTCACGATTATTTTCCAGGTTTCCTTATTGGGAAATGTTCCAGTATCCAACCACTGTTGTAAAAATTCTAGGAGGTTATATTCTGTCAGCAAAATCAGAATGTCGGTATAAATCCAAGTTGATATTTAGATAGGTTTTCTAGGAAGGAGAAAGGGTTAAGAAAATCCTGTTTGCTAGAATCTCGTAGTTTAGAAGACAAAGTCATCCCAAGAAGATGAGCTTTCTTTTGTCAATTTCAGAACTGATGGGGTACACACCAAAGAGGCTTTCGCAAATATCGGACCTTGTTTGCGCCGTTTTACACACCGAGTGTTGGAATTCGTGTAACTGCTGAGTATCTTTCGCTGACAAGTTGTTCCAAAGCTCGCATCCGTAAAGCATAGAGGGTCTTACTACGTCAAGTCGTTAATGTATACTAGATAAAAAAGGTCGTCAAAACACCCCCTTATCTAACACCTTGTTGCACTGGAAACCATATAGACTGTGTTTGATTTACAAGTGTCCATATTACAGTCATGTAGAATAGACCACAATTGTCCCTTTATACCCATGTTAAAGAGCTTAACTAGGAGCCCATGCCTCCACACAGTATCGAAAGCTTTGGTACTGTCCAGAAAGATGACATACACACGATTTCCTTGTTCCAGGTTATGATAAATAGTTTCATGTAAATTAAAAGAGGCTGTTAAGCAGCCGAGTTTTCCCTGGAATCCCTGTTGTTGCGTACAAGGAAACAGACTGGAGTCAATAATATGTTGTTTTATACTGTTGTTGAGAACACTTTCGAATATTTTGAGGAAACACGATAATAAAGCGACCAGTCTGTAACTATTACATGAAGTTTTTGGTTTGTCTGCTCCTTTGAATAAGGGGACTATAAAGAACTTCTTCCAAGAAAAAGGGATTCTACTATCACCGTGTGAAATGTTCCCGTTGGACATGACACCTTTTCCCCTGTCACTGGCGTTGAGTGACTTTGATCCGGACACCCTTAATTGACTCACAGTTTATCTTAGTAATCCGTTTATTGAAGTAAGGTTCTATATTTACTTTTCTATTATTATCTTTTGTTAAAAATGTTTTGTTATCTATATGTAATTGGTTGCCATTTTCAATTATTCGGCAGTTGGAGAGCGACGGTCAAGGCGCTCGTACCACCGACTCCCGACCTCGCGGAATAGTGTAATAAGTTTGCGGAGTTTTAATAAATCTTGTAAAACGAATACCGATCGACTTATACTTTTTCCCTGGGTCACACTACCTTGGATGACGATTTCGTTAAATAGTTTGACAACGACCTGGGTTGGTAATTCTCCACCGAAGATGATATGTTCGTACGTGATCTTGTTTAGGCCAGGTGCTTTCATTCGTTTGAGGTTCCGGATGATTGGTAGCAGTTCGTCGGTTGTTAATGGTCCGCCTGGAAGTTCTCCTTTCAGCTCAGAGCAGTCTTTTTCGATTTACAAGAATTTAGTTTCAACGTGACACCGAAATGCGTCATCAAACGAATCGTGGTCCGAAAGAGAATATATATTTTCGTAGTATAAAGCTAATGCTTCTGCAACTCCCGAAGGGTCGTTGTAGATATTTCCATTGTCGTCGCGAATTTACGGATAGGTGCGAGGGGTTCTATTCTTCTGTCGTTTTACTAACTTCCAGAAAAGCCTAATATCACATTCGGCTGCGTGTGTCAAGGTCATGGTAAACGGATTTCATATAGTTGTTAAATTCGTTGTCTAGCGCAACTCTAAAGTGTCTCTTTGCGCGCTTGTAGTTCCGGTAGAATTCGAATATCATGCCCCTTGGTCTACCTTCCGCCAGCCAAATCCGGCGCATTTCTCGCTCTTTAGTGTGGAGATGCTTTACATCTTTTGTCCAACCAGGACGGGTATGGGGATTGTAGCCAGAATGCGGAATGTTGAGACGAGATCGTCTACAAAGTGTTCATGTCGGCCAGTGTGTGTACTTGACGGGACAGTAATTTCTCTAACACGTGGCGCATACTTGTCATGTAGGCTACAATAGCGTCTGCAGAAGCTTTGTGCCAAGCTGGGAATTTTGCGTTCGAGCGGTTCAAAAACTGATGTGTACATGAGAATCTAAATTCAGCAAGCACTGGCAAGTGATATGATGTAATTGGTATCAGACCCTCTTCGAAAATTCTGTACCTAATAAGATTACTTACAAAAATTTTGCTAAACAAGATATAATCTAGCATTGTACATTTGGAATAAAAGTATGTTTTTCACCTTGGATGTTAAAATCTACACTAGGCATACAAATACAACATCTTGTGATAAAGGCCGTCAAGGCCTGTGCTTTCATAGTGTTTGTATGGTTTCTGTTAATACAACTACTATTTAAGTCACCAGCTATTAGTACATCACCATATGTACTATAGTAATTATACAATGATTCTACAGTATTCAGCTTATACATATATTAAGCATCAATATTGTTGTCAGCAGGCATATATACACCAAAAATATACAAATTACCACCTGAGATTTTAACCTCGACACCAATGACACGATTTGATTCATGACAAGGTGTTTCTTTGACTGAATACATGAGATGGTTTTTTTTTAAAATAAAAAATGCAACACCTTCCTTACCAATGAAACAAACGTTGTTAGCAGTGCTATCAGTATCACTGGCGTCGGAAGCAAATTGAAAGTGGGGGGGGGGGGGGATAGACTAATCCTCAGAAATATTGAGAAAAAAAACCAATTCCCAAAATCATGGAAATCCTAATCCGTGTGTGTGTGTGGGGGGGGGGGGGGGGGGGGGGGGAGTACCTACTCTTCCGAAAAAAAAAAATAATTTACCTACCGAAATTTTATTTCCAAAATCATTAATTTCCTAATCCGTGAATCCGTGGGGGGGGGGGGGGGGGTTCCGACGCCTATGAGTATTGTTATCCACTTTTACAATACTAAAATAGTTTTTGTGTATTGAATCAAAATACATTTTGACATTTTGAATGTCTTTCAACTTGTGTTCTGTTACAATAGCAACATCGCATTGTGTGTCATCTAAGAGATTTGACAGACATATTGTAGACGACATAGCGCCCCTTACATTCCAAGACAAAATGCGCATAGTATGGGAGGATACAATATACAGGCAAAGAAGTAATGCAGGAAACACAAGTGTTACTAAATATCTACCCATAGTTGTAATATAACAATGTCTAAGGAGATTGTTTTCTAACAGTAAGTCTCGATAATCGTTTTTTTCCGTAACGACTGGCGGACCAATCACGGTCGCGCATTTCACGTCGGTTTTCAATCCGGGAGTTTGACTCGTCATCATCACAATCGCGCGCGTTCCAACGGGCTTCCCAGTCTCGGTTACTGAGCAACTTGCGACACCTTACCCCCGAAGGTCAAAAGTCTCTATTCTGTCTGCCGGGCCAAGTGGAACGTTGATCTTAGCGGTCAGCTGTGATCGGGTAGATCGGGGTTTGAATAGAATCATGTGCGTAACTTTGACACATTTGCTTTCAATGTAGTTAAAAATTCCATCCTTTGTTGATTCACTATTAATAACGGAGAGGAAATACCTCGCATTTCGTTTGTAGTTGACCCCTTTAAATACGTCATTTTTATTGCTAGATTGAACACTATCATTAAGATGAACGGAATGCAGGTTAACATCAGCTGACAGAGCACTGCGAACTTGATGTTGCTGTGGCTGTGTTTGTGTTTTTCGGGTACCATGTTTTTCAGTCTTGGGTGGATGCTTTAACTGATTTCCGTGATCAGTGCATGGTTTACTTTTACTCGTGGGGATTTTGGGATTTTGCGCATTTCGGCAGTTTTAATACGATTTAATTTATCGTCACCAATGGGCAAATGTGGAGGGTACTCGGTAGATTGCTTTGGTTAAACGAGGTTTGACTTGATGTAGTCCGAGGTGCACTATTTGTGTCTACTCTGAATGGTGAGGATGGAGCGAGGGTTTCCGTTTGTTGACTGGCTAATACGCTTGCATATGATTTCAGTAGAGGCTGGGTGGTCAGATCTTCCTTTAGTTTTTAGATATGATTTGTACTTTTATCATTTAGTAATAAAAATCCATATATTTTAGCTTTAAAATTTTAATATTTTTCTATATCTTTATACATAGCTCTTCTTCCTAGAAGATTAATAAGGACTAAAAATGGCCACTATCATCCATACCTGTTAAATAGGATTTATCTATCTTTTCATAATTATAACATATGTACAATCAATTAAAACGCCCGATGTATTCCAAATCAATCGTTCATCTAGCGTTTATCGTACGTTCACCGTCCCAAGCGCTAGAGTCTGTCCTTCGTTCGCACGCTCCGTATAATCATTGTTCACTAAGCGCTCACCAAATTCCGTTTAGCATTCATATACCGTTCACAGTCTGTTCGTTCTTCATTCGTTCAGCATTCGTTTGTTTTAGTCCCCATTTGACGGTGTGTGTATCAATTTGACCTCTGTTGACAGTGTGTATATCAAAGTCCCCATTTGACGGTGTGTGTATCAATATGATCTCGGTTGACAGTGTGTATATCAAAGTCCTCATTTGACGGTGTGTATATCAAGGTCCCCATTTGAAGGTATGTGTATCAATTTGACCTCTGTTGACGGTGTGTATATCAAAGTCCCCATTTGACGGTATGTGTATCAATATGACCTCTGTTGACGGTGTGTATGTCAAAGTCCCCATTTGACGGTATGTGTATCAATATGACCTCGGTTGACAGTGTGTATCAAAGTCCTCATTTGATGTGTATTAGTTTGACTATGTAATTACAGTACTCATTAGTAGATGATTTACGGCGTATTTGTTACTTTTCTTGCACTGTATTAATCAACTGTCTATATATTATTTTGTTTTTATTACAATGACTGATGAAAGTATTATTTGATATTATTGTAAAACAACGTTGATAGATTGCAGTTTGTGCGTACGAATAAAGTCATATTTATACGACAAACATGATCCAATGCAATCTTAGTATATGACATAGGTGTTTACATATCATTATTTAGAAAGAAATGATTTTATCAAGAATAGGTATCAATAGATCTGTCAAAATATACAGATATATAATGTTTTTAAAATTTGCGTTGATAAGTAAAAAGATTAGAAGGCCAGTAAAATTCTATTGTTTTTACTTTTATTTATCATAGAATATTTAAAACGCGGATATCATGACAGATCAAAATTTTGCATTTTGACTATGATTACCTTTGCGAAAATAGAGGTCAAACCGAGAAGACTTAAGTCATTTCATTGACATACACTAGCTGTATACAAAACCATTGGTTTTATTTAAAAGTGTTAGTATTTCACGGAAAGCAACGCATTTAATTTTTTTGTTTTGTTTATTTTGCTCAAAGACAGATACGTTGCTCGCACTTTGTCTCATTTATAAGACATGGCCATTATTAAAAGTACAACTAATAAAAGGCCAAATAACTCCACAGAAAGTCTCGTTCCTGTAATGTTCTCAGTTACCACTGTGTATAAGGTGTCCTCAATTGATCTTGTGTATCTTGTGGTCTTTAGTAGGCAGGATGTATCTGAACCGGAAATCCTCACTTGCAGGTGTTTTGTCTTATTATTAAATACTTGTGAAATCAAAATTTCAAATAGCACATGTCAATAGTAATAGTAAAATAAATACGTAGCAGAAAAACCATTGCAAAATACCAGCTAGAAAAGGGGGTTCCCATTCGCCTGTGTTACGTTAGAGGACCCAACTTGAAGGTTCTTACGCGTATGTGTGTGTGTGTGTGTGTGTGTGTGTGTGTGTGTGTGTGTGTGTGTGTGTGTGTGTGTGTGTGTGTGTGTGTGTGTGTGTGTGTGTGTGTGTGTGTGTGTGTGTGTGTGTGTGTGTGTGTGTGTGTGTGTGTGTGTGTGTGTGTGTGTGTGTATGTATGTACTAAAAATAACCAACGACACGAACAATAAAGTAAAATATTGTCAAATTTTCGGGACAACCCGTCCCTTCTTCAGGACAACAAAATAAAAACTACATAAGAAAGAAGAAAAACATCTACAAAACTTGCACTAAACTAAACTAAATAATATATAAAAACTAGATAATGTTTAAACACCGGATCAACACGTGGCAGCTACATCTTTATATTTAAGAATTCGAGCCCGAGAAAGAAAAATCCCGTCCGACGCAGCGGACGGTCTGTGAAGAAGTGCTGAAAGATAACGCGAACGAATTAACTTGCTAATTGGGGGTTGCTGTTAATTAAGTTGTACTAGTAAGATAATTCGTAGTGAAAGTTTGTAGGGAAGATTGGCCCTGTAAAAGACCACATAAATAATCATGAATGTAAAAACTAATGGAAGTGAAATAAAGCAAAAGAACAAAACCGATTAAGGAAATAGCTAATAATTTGAATAAATAACATGATTAGTAGTTTGTACATGGACCGAAAAAGATGAAGATGGTGATATTGCTACGAAAACAAATCAGTACTTAGTTGATGTTCATTTTGGTGAAGTCACTTAATTTGTTAATGCCGTCAGGGCGGAATGACTTCAGTCTATACATCCAAAATTTTTCTTTATTTTTTCTCTCCGCATCTGTCCAGTTAGGGTTGTGATCAATGACCAAAACCATCATGTCCTCCCATTTGTGATCATCTAAATTAAAATGTTCCCCGACGGGTTCTTTAATTTTCTTAGTTTTGATGGTGGAACGATGATTATTGATGCGCCTGCGGAGGTCTCCTGTTTCCCCTACGTATTGTTTCTGACAAAATTTACAATTGATGAGATATACACAATTGTCCGTACGACAAGAAGTATTTGCGAAAATTTTGTAAGTACGGCCAGTAATGGGGCTAGAGAAGTCGTCTGCATCAGAGCTGTGTTTGCACAACAGACATCTGGTGTCAGAACAAGTTCTAAAGCCACCATTAGGCAGAGGGTTCTTTAGTTTGGTTCTTACCACCATGTCCTTAAGGTTTCTAGGGCGCTTGAAAGCTGCCATCGGGGGTTTTTTGAAAACCTCAACCATTTTATCATTACTGTTGCATTTAGGCCCCTAAGGACAGGGTGGTAAGTAGTAGTGTACAAACTACTAATCATGTTATTTATTCAAATTATTAGCTATTTCCTTAATCGGTTTTGTTCTTTTGCTTTATTTCACTTCCATTAGTTTTTACATTCATGATTATTTATGTGGTCTTTTACAGGGCCAATCTTCCCTACAAACTTTCACTACGAATTATCTTACTAGTACAACTTAATTAACAGCAACCCCCAATTAGCAAGTTAATTCGTTCGCGTTATCTTTCAGCACTTCTTCACAGACCGTCTGCTGCGTCGGACGGGATTTTTCTTTCTCGGGCTCGAATCCTTAAATATAAAGATGTAGCTGCCACGTGTTGATCCGGTGTTTAAACATTATCTAGTTTTTATATATTATTTAGTTTAGTTTAGTGCTAGTTTTGTAGATGTTTTTCTTCTTTCTTATGTAGTTTTTATTTTGTTGTCCTGAAGAAGGGACGGGTTGTCCCGAAAATTTGACAATATTTTACTTTATTGTTCGTGTCGTTGGTTATTTTTAGTGCTTTTTTATATCTCATCTTATAACCTTGTATCTTTTGATCCGACACTTTAGATAACGAGTGTTGTTGGTTTGCTAGTGCTTCTTATATATATATATATATATATATATATATATATATATATATATATATATATATATATATATATATATATATATATATATATATAACAATTTTCTTTTTACTAACCCCATTCAGCTATGTCAAGTTTCGAAATATAACCTAGATACAGAGCTTTGCTCACAGATTTTGTTCATTCTGAATAGGAATTACCAAGTTTAAAAATCTTCAGTTAAATGTAATTTACTCTTGTGAACAAAACATTGACTCAAACCAAGCAGAATTGTGAGTTTTGTATCTTGCTTATAATTCTACGATTGCCGCTGAAATTTTGATTTATCACTAGAAACGTCTCACTAAACGTTAAATACTTATACAGAAAAATTTAAAGGTGGATATGCTCTAACAATATTTTGTGGCCCCACCTTATACAATGAAACCATACCAACTTTGTTGGTTTTTCAGACACAATTAAATTAAAACGACCTCTTTAAAACAGTTTTAAACATTACTGTTACGAGAATAAATGTATAATCGCTATTTTTAAGAAAACATTACAGCGGAAAATGATCTTAATTTGTAGACATTTGTTAACGTTGATTTTGAATAAAGATGAAAATAAAGGGTGGGCCTTAGTAAAACAGAGCGATATTCCTGTCAATACATTGCAGTCTGAGGCTCATTGAGAGGGGTGGGGTGGGGTGGGGGGCTAGACCTTATCAGAAATTATGACAAGCAAAAAAAAAAGATTTTGAGTATGTCTATGTCTTACTTTGCAAAAAAAAGTCGGGGGGGGGGGGGTCCAACCAGTTCCGACGCCTATGTGCTATTATACATGTAATAGCTCTTTAACATAACACATGACATTTTTCATTCGAGTGTATTCATCTATTAAGCGAGTAAGGTTATAAATAGCTGCAGCTCTGTAGCTGAAAAAATTCGGATGGACGACCTGGGAGCTACAGTTCCTCCCAAAGTAAAAATCTGCAATTTACGGTGCACAAAAATCTGCGCTAGTTTTTGACTGATTAACCTCATTTACACACGAACTCTGTAAAAAGGAATTAGTACCATTAAATTATTCTTCCAATTTTCTACTGATGTCGTCTCTTTACCTGCCTCAGACTTTTCCCGAAACACAGTTCCCGACCTGGGAAAATGAAGTTTGTTAAAATCACGTCGAGATCGAGAGTAGCCATTTTACATGTAAACAAACTGCAACGCTTCACTTCACGGAACTGGTGATGGTGTTTGAAAGAATATCAGAGGCAAGTAAAGTGACGATATCTGTAGTCAAATGTCCAAAGAATTTTTTGGAATTAAACATTCGTACAGAATGTGCTCGGACATAATATTAATAAGTCCAAAACTAGTGCAATTTTTTGTGCTCCATAAATTGCAGTTTTTTACTTTGGGAGGCACTGTAGCTCCCAGGTCGTCTATCCGAATTTCTCAGACCGAGAGCTACAGACCTGCAGCTAGGTTATAAAACGTTGCACGAGTTCACGCCTGGTACATGTAAACAACAATCGTTTATAATGCGGAAAACCAATTAAATTATTGAATGTTTTTAATTTGAGCGCCTTGAGTTACATTTTTTTTCTTTCACATATATGATTATTTAAAAATAAAATACAATAACTAGCTAGTACAATGTAGTTGAAGATGAATACGTACCTATATGTATATTCTCATATATAATTTGATCGTTTTATAAAGTAAGGGGGCAGAACTAAAATAAAGGAAATTGGAAGTTAACAGTGTACCCCAACCAAACATTTAGTTTTATATCTTGCAAAGGATCTTATTTTTGGTAAAAATGGTATTTCATCAGGGAACAATATCAAAGATTAAGTGTAGGAAAAAAAGTGTAAATTTTGGATACAGTTTATTTTATGGTATTCTTTTTTTTCTACCGAGAGACCATATGGCACAATATCCTTTGAACACCCATATAAAGCCATTGATGCTAAGGTAAGCAATGTGGCCTCATGGGCCTCTTGTTTTCATTTTAGCATTCTGCCACTCTATAGCACAGACTCAATCAGAATGAAAGTAAATACAACGTAAAATATTAAAATTTAAAAAAATTATTTGTTGTGTATGGAGAACAAAAAAGTTGGTATTGTTGTTAGAAAAAAAACACAATTTTTTAACGTCTTTATCAATGAATTAAATCTATTTAGACGAAGTCTTCACAACAAGCAAATATTATCAACAGATGCCATAACAAATCCTATTTTAAGATATTTAAATATTACGTCATTTTTATGATCGGAGGTTTGCAGTAAAGGCTCTTTACAATATTGAGGTTAGTAATACAGGATTTTATTTCTTATTTGTTTAGGATGGCACTTAAATGAATTAGAAAAAACAAACAACTTATGATTCCGTAATTAATCATGGCATATCATTTTACTGCATTTCAAATTCTAATAGAAACTTATAAAAAGACCTAACCCCTTAACTTAAATTATTAGTCCAGTTTTATTTGTAATCTAAGGAACTACAGTAATAAATGTCTTGCATAAATAAATATATAGGAATAAACTTTCATATTTTTGATTTACAGATAATAATGAATGCTCTTAACTATTTAAAGTATTTGGTTCATTTTCTTTCATTGCCCTTAATAATGTACATATATTAATTAAAAATAATTCATAAAATGGTTCATCGATCAAATATTTAGTATGAAAGTTATATTTGTTTGAAGACGTTGCTATAGAAGCATACTAGTGTGACACGAGCATTAAACAAAAGAGGTCGTTTAAGGGACGAGCAGTTTGATTTAAATGCCCAAACAAATAGATATTGCATAATATTTTCACAAACCAGGAAGTAATATAATACATAGACTCTGTTTTGTATTGATTACAATTTCATAGTAAAACAATGTCAATTTGCCCTATTATTTGCAAAAATTATATAGTCATAAAAAAATAGCTTTCTGGTGACTCTGTATCATCTCAAAATATGATACCATTTTCTAGGTCGTTGCCAGTAAAACAAATATCAATAAACCTAGAAAAACAAATATTACAGATGATTAAAAGCGAAAAGTGAAAATGTTGAAATCAATTTTCTTTTTGTTTGTTTAAACAGTATGAAATGAAACACACACACACACAAATATATATTAGTGCAATCTGTTGTTCACTTAAAAACAAAACAATATTGTTGAAATTTATCCAAACATCTTATCACAGATATTTGTATTCATTTATGAGAACAACTTCTCATTTTTTAATGAGACGGCTTTATATTTAAAATGTGAATGATATTTGCAATCTTTGAATATCGCTGATGACCCTTCCTTTTCATTTGTACGACTGTTATTTGCAGTGAGATAACAAGATAAATTTTCACGCACAAATTAATTATTTTATAACTCAACATAGTTGCAAACTATTTTCTGATATGTACTAATCACAATGCAAATGATGGTTTTTTTTCTTCTTTAGAAACAAACTGCTTCTGTTAAGTACACTATATTTAAACACAGAGGTATAAAAATAATTGTGGAAGGAATGAATGGGAAAGACATGTGTTTGTTAATGTGAAAGCAAATGCAATTTTCAACAAATATGCTCAACTTTCTAAAGAGATACATAATTATGAAGGAAATTAAGATGGCGTGGGTAAATTATTGTAAAATAAAGAGGAAAAAATTTTAAGTAAGATAATCCTATGCTCTAGTTCATAACATGAAAAATATCTACATAAATATGAATACAAAGTGAAGTAAAAATGATCAAAAACGCATTTTTCTTAAATGTCTGCATTGTATAACACATTTTGACATGCCTAGGCAAATAAACGTTATAAAATTATAAATGTGTCAATTTTATCGTTGAACATTAGTAAATGACGGTAAAAAAGTTTGAGTTTAGAGCTAAAGTTAGTGTGCTATACATAAATAAATATTTATGGTTTTTTTAATTGATAATGATTTAGATTCTGTTATTCTAACCATGGATGCGTGTCTTGGTGGAGTAAACGAGCCATTTACGAATACAGGATTACTTATCATAGGAATGATATTGATGAATTTTAGTCTTACAGTAAGTTCATACATTAACAACAATATTACTTTTGTCAGGTCTTACAACCTGTCACTAAATACATGTATATTAAAGACTGTACTGGATAACTATGCAAGTGCAAAGGTGGCACTGTTATTTTCCAATAATCCTATAGAATATTTATTTTTATAAGAGAAAAGTATTTCCTGCAGTAATTTTATTGAGACAGGTATTATTCTAGAGGAATTGAAGTTCTTATAGGAAGTTCTCTTATCGCTTAGGAAATTCCAAAGATCCCATAAGAAAACTGTTTTCCTTATGGTAAAAATTATTTACCTGTAGGAATTTATTATTCAAAAGTTATTATATACTCTCTTGACAATGACCTATCATTTGGTATGTATGGATTTTTATGAAACTACAGCTTAAGCGAAATGCCACCTTTTCAATGGCATAATTATCCGGCACAGTGTTATTATATAAATATTCCCTTTTTTGTCTTGACAGAGTCCCATTTGTATGATAATTGAATGGATTTATTTGTTTAAATCCTTTAACTCTATTAAAAGTCACATTTCAAACGTGTTTACACTAACTTTTACAGATTACCGGGTTAAGTTTGTTCATTTTTGGAATCCTAGCCTCAGTGGATGTTTCGGAGATAAAAACAGAAAATATTCAGCCCCTCCTCGATGTATTCACAATGGATTCTATCGAAGCAGTCAGCAGGGTCAAAACTCTCTCTATTATTCTCATATTAATCGGAGTAGCTCTTATGGTTGTGGGAATAGGATGGTTTATCATCGGATTACGTTTTCAAGAAAAGTTCACTCAAGTCCAGGTCAGTACATATGTAAATGTTTATGCTTTGTAAGTTCTCAAATACTTTTAAATATGAGAGAAATAAAGAATGAATAAATGAATGAATGAAAGTTTAAATAATATCCTTTTATATCTACTTTTTAATTAAATGAAGAAACGGTACTTTAATCAAAATACTGAAGTACTAGCGGGAGTTGATTTTATCGATTATTATTTATCTTAAAATCATCGATATGTCAATTTGCTTGGCAAGTAGTTTATAATCTGTATTCGAATTACGCACATTTTTATAATATGAATTCTCGGCCTTTACGACAAAAAAGAATTTCGAGAAAACCTCTAATGAATCATGTTGTGTAATATTTAAAAGTAAAATTGATTTCATCAAATTATGTATCGGTATTCGAAATTTTTCGAAAAGTGTATGGATCCAACCATTAATAAACTTTTGTCTTATCAATCAGATGCTTGGCTATCTCCGTTAATCTCCGACAAGTAAGTGATACCAGGTCACGTGATAGCTTGATGATGCGACCTCTAAAAATAGAATGACTGTTTGCTTGTCGGAGATGTGCGGTGACAGTCGATGGTTGAATGAGACTAGATTGAACTCTGGTCGTAGGAATACATACGACTGATAAAAACTTCTAAATTGTTCGTACTATTTAAAATCTGACTATTTCCGAGGTATTTATAAATAAGTTTCCTTTAAAAAATGTTTCAGCGAACATTACATCGAATTTATCGATTATTTTCAAGAACTTAGTCTTGACAGCAGTATTGATTTGTGCTTAGGTCCAAACACTGTTTCAGTTTCGGTTTACCAAAGTAACTGCATAGGAGAGTTGATTAAAATCAACTTCCAAAAAGTAAATTTCCAAATTGAAATTCCAATTTTATCATATTCACTGCATACTTTTTCGCAATTAATGGCTCTTCAAACAGTGAGGTATGACCTGCCTAAAGAATGCCAATAATGATAGATACGTTTTCAGTGAACATAATTGAACTATGGTTTTAAGTAGGATATTTGATTTATAGAGGATACTTCTTAAAACCAGATTTGCATGAAGTTATCTATTTCAAGTTAGGTTTGGTATTAACAATTATTAAATTGAAGCGTTTTAATTTTTTAATTCTATTTTTACAGATTATGTTTTATATAATGTTAAATTTCTAAAGTGTGTTTCACAAATTGAATATCATCTGCTATTTTAATTGGTTTAAATATATTTATTATGATTTTTTTCCTCAGATCTGAAAGAAATAATTTTGATTGGGAATTGTTCAAATTGTAAAAACAATACAGATCATTCGGTAATTTTTCTTCTGTTTTTCAAAAATACATTTTTTTCAATTTTTTAGTATCAAAAATTGTCCTATTAATCTTCCAGAGTAAAAAAAAACCAAATGAAACCCCCCAAAATAGATTTACGACAGTGTTCTATCAGTTGTCGACGATGAAAAGTTGTGTATTGATTATCTTGTTACCAAAATTAATACATTTTGATGTATGTATATTTGTTTGGCGATGAAATATATATATAAAACTTTCTTACAATTTCATTCAAAATAAAAATAGATATTTTCAAAGAATTGAAATTGAAAAAAAAGATGGTACAACTAGATTATTAGTCAATAAGGTTGATGTTAATTGTTTTTAGTTTAGTTTAACTATACTGATGGCACGTGCGCCACATGTAACCGAGGCCAAGTAGATTTTTAATTGCATCTAATAATCTTGTCAGGCATGATAAGAAGAGGGTTATGTTACTGCTTTTTTTTCTTTCTTTCAGAAATACTATGTAATATTAGTTTTGATATTGCTTGCTATGACAATTGCCGTTATAGCTCTGTGGGACCCAATGGAAAGCAAGGTAATTTTTTTAAAGACTTAAAGATGCATCAAACCTAAAAAAAAAAAAGTATCGGTAAATGCTTTAAAAAGCTGAGCACTGATTTAACATCTTATAAAAGATCTTACAGCCATAACTAATATTACAAGTTACAGTTTCTTTATATCCTGAAATTACTCTTTTTAGGTAGAAACATACATGCAAAGCAAAATGGTTGTAGCTTTGAAGGCTCACTTTGTGGAAGACACGACTACAAACAGCAATCCATTATCTAATGCTTGGAATCACATGTTTATGGAGGTAAGTTGAATGGTGTCATTTTGGATTGGTTCAATGTATAACCTATTTTGTTTCGGATACCTTAGCCATATGATAATTGAATTATATCTGTGGGGTTTTCAAAGCTTGACTGTTGTGGAGTTAATGCTGTTGTATCAACTACGAATGATTTCGATGCTACATCCTGGTGTACGACTTTGGGAAGCTGTCAGGCAACTAGTTCCCAAATTCCAAAGACTTGTTGCCTCAATGTAGACAGAAACAGCTATACATCTGCTCCAGCTGGCTGCCATGCAAGCGTTAACAGTGGAACATACAATTTAAAGGTTGTACAATTTTAGTTGTTAATGACTTTAGCTATAAAACTAGTACTGTTCTTCTGAAAGCCAACTATTTTGTATATTTATACTTTCAATAAAGCGAAACGAAAAGGAAAACAAAAAACCAAGAGGACGCTAGGCCATGATTTGCAACAAAAGACGATGTCAAACATTAATTCAGTGCCAAGCTGGCTTTTATACATCTGTTTAATTTTAATCAATTGTGTTCTCTGAACATATATTTTGTACGCCTTTTCTACATATCCCCCGGACCTTACTTATCCCGATATATTATTTTTTACCTCGCAAATATGATTGAACAAAATAGCAGTTTAACATCCTCTAATGATACAATTTCCGCTAAAGATATAACCTCTTTCAAAGTTACATTAAAATGCCAGAATTTTTATTTCAAAAAGGCTTTCATTAGGCATTAATTTATGTAAAATATATATTTATACTTTAAACACACTCAATTCAAAGTGTCTTATGTGTTTACATCACATAATTTAAAGTACTTTTTTTCGATAAAATTTAGTAGTTTCACAACTTATAAAACTTGACAACAATTTTTCAACTTCTGTGACCCTCTAGCACTAAGCAAAATCAAAATTCAAATAAAAACATTTTCTGCCAATTTAGGCATTCTATGAACATTTTCTTTATCATAGATTACAAACATTTCAACATGAAACGATAACTAAACTTTATTGAAATCCGAGACATAGGATGTGCAAAGCTCTGCCTGATTTTTTGCTTGGATAGTCTCTTAAACCTTCATTTATTTCCTTTAATAATCTACCTTATAAACTTTTATTAATCAACCAGAAATAAACAAGACCATGCAAAAATGACTTTTCCTGAACTTGTTCAAAAAGGTACATACATAGTTGTATCATTAATAGCTTAATTTGCATATTTGTGTTTTATTTTGAAATTTTATCAATACTGCAATGATTGGTAGTACTGCATCGATAAAGTTAAATCATGAATGATCAGAATTCTTCATATCATTCACTTTACATGTAATCCTTATAGGCTATTGTATCAATATTTAAAGTTACTACTTTGACTAACTTTGAAAAAAATTATGATTTCAAAAGATAGAATTGTTTTGATAATTAGTATTTGCATGCCCCTATGTTCATTTCCTCTGTCACAAGTAGCTAAAATGTTTTAAGATAGACTTTTCGATCGGTTTCAACCTTGGTTTTTTAATTATTTTACATATATGAGGTTTAATATAATAGGCACATGCTTATTAGAATCATGACTTATATCTGCATACAAAGGTCCTAATTTGGGTAATAGTTACCATGGAAACGGGCGTCCTTCTACTTTTGGCATGAATGTCGTTCAAATTTTAACCTGAATCGAAATTTTAACAACTATTTTAAAAAATAACCATAATTTTATTACTAATTTGCTGGTAAATTTCGCTTCAACATAACATTCAAAAAACAAATTTTACTGCTCGTATATATCATGAAAAGAAAATCTTGTCCAATATTCGGCTAAAGTGGCAGACCGGTATAACTGGTTTATAGGTGAAAAAATATTACGACTTGCTGGCTTCAACATTTTGATTGATCACTATCACTATTTTTATTTTTGTGTTGACGTATTTTCAGGGATGTTACGCTGTAATTAAAGAAAAGCTGCTGCGTTACTCATCAAGAATAATTGGTTTTGTCTCAACAACTATAGTTTTAGAGGTAGAATGATTTTTGTATTTTTTCAGTAACTATTTAATATGTTTATTTGTGTAAGATTTTGAAGTTATATTCTATCAACATAATTCATGTAGATATAGTTTCATATAATACAAAAACAAATATTTTATTGGTAAAAACACCAAAAGGCACTGACATAACCAAATGAAACTGATAGCGTATAGTTTGGATATACTCACAACATCAACGCCTTTTTCCTAAATTGCACACAAAGGAATTAAGTGCCCTTCAACAAGGTCTATATATTCAAAACCAGTTGTTTCAACAGTGTCATTAAATCTATCACCAGGGTCATTTACCCATCAAAAGGTTCAAATAAATGCCTATTATCAGGGTCTCAATACGCATAACCAGCGTTATTCTAGGTTTCACCGAGGCCTGTTAACCTATCACCAGGGTCAGTATACTCGTCATCAGGGTCTTATTACCTATCATCATGATCATCACCAGGCTCTCAATATCTACATCTGTCACCAGGATCAATATGGCCGTCACCGTGGTACATATTATTGGGGACTGTTTACCCATTACTAAGTTAAGTTTACCAATGACCAGGGTCTCAATACATATCAGCAGGGTTAGTTTACCAATTACCAGGGTCAGTATACGTACCAACAGGGTCTATTTGCTCAATACCATGATCTCTATAACCGTCCCTCGGGTTAGTATATCAATCACCAAGTCTGGTATACCAATAACCAGGGTCAGTATACGCTATACAAGGGTCTGTAAACTTGTCATCATGGTCAGTTAACCCATTACCAGAGGATGGTTACCTATCTCCAGAGTCTTAATACCTATCACCTGGGTCGGTGTTCGGTATCACCAGGTTCTGTACACACATACTCAGTGTCATTATACCGATCAATGGGGTCTGTACACCTTTACCAGGGTCTGAATACACATTATCAGGGTCAAAATACTTATCACGAGGGTCTCGATAGATATTTCCAGGGTCAGTATACCCACCAACAGGCTTGATAATCCCTTTACAAGGGTATGTGTGCCAATCACTAGGATCTATGTCAACATCACTTTGGTTAGTATAAACACCACAAAAATAGGTATATCCATCTTAAAGATTTGTATACACATATTCAGGGTCAATTAAAATATCACCAGGGTCTATGTGCCCATTCTCAGGGTCAGTATACCAATCACTAGGGTCTGAATACCTAAAATGAATCAGCAGGGTCTGTTTTCCCGACACCGGGGGCTAGTATATAAATCAGGGTCTGTAAACCTTAAATCAGATTCGGTATACATATCACCATTGTTTTACTCTGGTGATACGTATACTGAGCCTGGTGATAGGCATAACCTACACCGACCCTATTGATAGATATTCAAGCCCTTGTAATAGATATACTGACCATAGAGGTGAATATACATACCCTGGTGACGAGTATACTAACCTTGATGACAGGAAATTAGGCCCTGATGATAGGTTATCAAACCGTGTTGATACGAACAGTACCGATCAGACCCAACCTAACACCAGAGTAAACCCAAAATTAATCCCGGGTTTACAGTACTTTCGGGGTTTACTTCGGGTTTACTCGGGGTTACTATTTGAAAATACGTGTCCACTTGGGTTTTACTTTGGGTGTACTCGCGGTTTGCTTTTTGTGTCCTCTTTTAACATTGAAATGCAAAGTAAAAGTCTTTTATCTGATTATCTTATCTTCTTTCTTGGTTTACTCTGGGTTTACTAGGTGTTTACTCTGGGTCAGCTCTACTCAACCTGGAGTCGTGGACAGATTCACCATTATGCACAGATACCTTATATCGGACAACTTTAGTTTAAAATATATTAATAGATAAATACTAATAAATATATAAATGTACATTACCTATATTTTTTTATCGCTGACAGATTGGTAGTCTTATTTATTAATCTGTGAAACGGGGACGTTGCTTCAGAATGAGGGGTTTGGGTAAACTGTTTTTAAAAGAGGCTTGTTTTAGACAGAGTAAAAAAATTACAGTGAAATTTGATCTAAAAAGAAAAATGATACGGCGCACTACAATTCTCTCCCCGTGTTAAAAAAATATACTTTGGTGTGAGTACACGGTGAAGGGTTGACATTAAACAAAATAGATAATGTAAAAATTTCAAAAATGTTTAATTACAGCCATAAACTGCATACGAATTAAATTGTCAAAAGACGAACAAGTTTGTAAATGTTTCCATCATATGCAACAAGAACAAAAATTAATCACATTATCAATTTAATAGATAATCATCGCTCCTCTAAATATTACAAATTACATCGATAAATGGGAAACAAACCAAGACTTTTTATATATATATATATATATATATATATATATATATATATATATATATATATATATATATATATATATATAAACTGCAAAAAATAAAAAATTAGGTGGATCCATGTTCTAAATAGGAGGTATACATACTGTGGGAATTCTTGTTTTAAAATATTAGGAAGTTCAGATATGATTTTTTAAAAGATTTTGTAATTTACATAAGGGTCAAACTACTAGTTTTAACAGAAAAAAAACATCAAATTTACCAAATCCGTATCTACTGAGTAGAGACCCATTTTTAAATGTAGAACTATTTAGTAATCGCCTTACAGTTGTAAATATAAAAAGAGTAATTTAGTTTAAGATACATTTACAAAAAAGCATTTGATATCATAATTTATTATATTTCCAGATAATAGCTGTGATTTTGGCGTTGTCGTTCCTTGTTTGTAATGAACTACGTGAGAGATCTCGGCTAGCTACTATTAGTCCGGGGACATTACCTTCGGTTGAAGCCAACTAAAGAGAAACAAGTCAGTTGAATGACGTTAAGGATGATGCTGTAAACTTTTGTTGTACCAAGATTACTAATTGTACATTATATGTGCACAATTATTTGTTAAGAAGACAGAAAAGAAGTAGATCAGAATTAGGAAAAGCTGGCTTGCGCACAGTTAAAAAATTCAATTCATCTTTATCAATTCACTATTTAATTGTGTTTGTTTACAAAGACTGGATTGAATGAGTTACATGTATGTTAGAATTTCATACGATGTTTGTAAATATTCACAGATTTTTCAATTCCACACGGAATCTACTTTGATTTACATACTAGTATTATCTTTACAATGAACATATTAAAACTACTCACAAATCAGAAAATCAAAAAAACATATTCCCAGCGTGTCAAATTATATAAAAATATATAAAAATTCTCGATTTCAAAACATTGTCAGTTAATATTTCTGACTAGAATTTGAAAATGTTTCATAACAATATATGTCTTATTTTAACTCATTTATATTGTTTAGAACTTGAAAGTGTTCAGTTGTTCACGCTTTCTAAAAGTAAATTAATTTGTTTTTAAAAATTGTGTATACCTATCTCTTCTATCATAGATGTGATAAAGAGTAGGATTCCCTTCTGACTTTGACAAACTCGTATGTATTCCATTGAAAATTTTCTCTGTTTCACATGAATCTCGATATTAAATGATACAATCATGTTAGTTTTTAAATCGATGATGGACAGTTATCTTAGACAAAAGCGCATGTATTTTTTCATTCCTACAAGAGTGATTCATTATGTTTTGCTTTTATTGCTCTTTTTTGTGCATTTGAATGTTTATCAATGTTTAATAAAAAACGTAATAAAAAAACTAAAAAGAGTAAAAATGTAATAAAAAATAAAAACTGTACTTTGATAAATCAATCCAAAATACGAATATTTCCTCTTAAACATTTTCCAAGTAACACATAAAACAAGAACGACAACCCGCAAATAGTTTCATATTCTAAAAAGATAAGGCATAAAATATAAGACTCAATCAATTTATGGTCTCTTTTAATTTATGACAATAACAGAGACGCTTATAAATAAATGATACTTTGTATATAACCCCGCATAAATATATGTCAACGAACCTATAAACTTAAACATTAAGCAATAAAAGTATTTAATTAATTAGTTCCATCAATCAAAGTATAGAATTTGTCTATCTAAAAGAAAATTTCCAATCCAAGGAATATAAAAAAGTTGTAGGAAGTATATTTAGGTTCCTCGTCACACCTGAATCGATTAGAATGTTTTTTGAAATATGATTTCACAAAGCAATACCAGCTTTCAATAATATATATGTGTGTGTGTGTGGGTGGATGGGTGTGTGTGTGTGTGTTTTATTCAGTGAAATGGGAAAAAAAATGTTTTGACGGGAAACAGGTATTTTAGAGCTTAAAATTGGTCTCAATTGATGTGTAATATAATTATCATTAAATACATGCAAATGGTATGTCAATTGTCAATCTTTTAATTAAAGCAAATGTTTTGGAAAATCAAAATTGTTATTCATTTAATATTTTTTTAATCTTGGATAAAATCTAAAGAAAAAAAATATTCATACAGAATACTTATCAAACAATGATATTTTACAAAGAAATTAAAAAAAAAAATGCGAAATAATAAAACTGTAATTGATCAAATAAGCCGATTGTGATTGAAATCAAAGTGCGGAAGATCTGATGGGAGTTTAGCTATATTGCATGTAGAATTACGCACATTTTTTCTTATACCGGTATGAATTTTGGAGTTTTTCAGACTAGAATTCCGATAAACGCCTTATAAATCATGTCGAGGAATTATTTCTACGCTTAATATAGTTTCATATTCCGAATGCATCCGACTACAAAATTATCTGAATTCTTCGTACTTTTACAAATATGCTATATTCAAAGTATTTATAAATTTTCCTTGAAAAACAATGCTTCTGAATACATTACATCGACTTTATCTTTTATTTTTAATTACAAAGTCTTGTCAGAGGTTATTATTTGTGCTTAGGTCCAAACACTGTTTTATTACCGGTTTCCCAGATTAACTGCATAGGAGAGTTGATTTAAAACCTACTCCCCCAAAAAACTGATCCCGATCGGAATTATCTTAAAATTGAAATTTTACAAAAATACCGCAGTTTATTCTAATTCATATGTATTAGAAAATCAGTAAATGAAAAAGCCATTTTACAGCTATACAACCTGATGTTTTTGCAAAATTGTGATACGTTCAATATAATATGATTTTGTTCGGGATCAGTTAAATTACCATCAGGTATTAAAGGAAATACATTTGCTTCTGTAAATAATTCTGTAGCAATTTAAGGCGGTCAAACAATCTTACAACTTTTTCTTTCTCGTGTTACCAGCATCAGATATTATTGTCGATATTATTTAAAAGAGAAATGGCTGCACCATCAAATAAATGTTAAATACAGTGCATAATTTTTGAAACTGCTCCTTTTTTAACCATTTACTAATTTAGATGGGCTTTTTTTTTTACCAAAGTATTGGATTTGGAAGTAATAAAGTTGGGGCTTTGACATTATTAAACGTCGTGTCAAAATTCGATACAGACCGTATCAAGCCCCGTATGGATACAATTACAGCGGATGGCATCCAATTAATCCTCGCTCTAAACAAGAGGCCCATGGGCCACAGTGCTCACCTGTGCAACAATAGACATAATAAAATCAGCTTTACGGAGTCATATACAAACATATGGACAATGTAGTCAACAGATGTAGTAACAGATCCTGTATTAAAACTCATTTTTCCCCTGAATATTCTGCTTATCATTGATCCCTTTTTTATCACAGTATGGTCATTTTACATATCTAACATTAAGGCAAGAAATTCTAAATCAAATGGGATATAAACCTACATCAAACTTTTGAAGCCCAAGAATTGTCCAGGGGCCAAACCCTAAACAATTTTAAAGAATCAACAATATTCCAAAATGTTTGCATATAAGTAAAACCATACATATATTATAACATTTGAGTTTTGGTGAATTTGGTAAAATGTTTTCCTTTGTAAAATCCCCACCTTCCCATGTGGCTCCACCCTACTCCTGAAAAATATGATTTTGGTGAATTTGAATCTACACTATCTAAGGTTGCATTCACTAATGTTGCACCTTATTTGAGAAAATGTTTTTATTATTTTTTTCTCTATAAAATCCTTTGTAATTACCCCTTCCCATTGTGTGCCTACCCAACCCATGGGGATCATATTATGACTAAACTTGAATCTACCCTGCCTACCTGATGATACTTTACACAAGTTACAGTTTTTCTTACCAGTCTTGTTCTGGGTAAAAGATTTCAAATGAAGTTTCTCTTAATATTCCTATGTAAAAATCTGACCCCCCCCCCTTTCCCTTGTGGACCCACCTTACCCCCAGGGACCATGATTTGAACAAACTTGAATTTGCACTCTTTGAGGATGCTTCCACACAAGTTGTTGGGTTTTTTCTGGCCTAATGGTTTTTGAGTAGAACATTTTTAAAGATTAACTCAATATATTTCTATGTAAAACATTGACCCCCCCCCCCCCCCATTGTGGCCCCACCTTCCCCGGGGACCATGATTTGAACAAATTTATTATTTAATTCAAATATACCGAAGCATTTATGTTTATTGATTCAACTTGTTTCAAAAATTGAACATGATTCAAGTTTTAAAGTATTATAAATCCATGCACCGCAATATGTATTGAGCATATACTGGAATTAAAATCGATAATAAGCTTAATTTACAAATTGACGGGAGAACATCTTTTTATCATGCTGTACGGTTTCTGAAATTGGAACTGAGGTAAGCATATCTAATTAAGATTTTAAAGAACAAATCGATTCGGAAGTTTTTAATTCCGAAAACATTGACTACAGTTTTACTACAGATATTTTACTTTTAAATCGATAAACGTGTTTAGCGTACCTGAAAAATGTTCTAGTGAGCTTTTCTGATCATTATAACCTTTTGTTAGTCGTCTGTCCGTCCGTCTGTCTGTCAGTCCGTCGGTTTGTAAACTTTTTACATTTTTAATACTTAACTTTGCACAAAGCATTCTGATGGGAAGTGAATTCTAAACTGTGAAATTAAAGAACAAAACCTTTTTTAAAAAGGAAATTATCACAAAACTGAGTAGATTTGTATTTTAAAAAATCTTTTCATCGAAAACCACGGCAACAAAATTATTAATAAAAAATTCTAAATTATTAAAACTGTGACCTAGTTATAACCAGACTTAGCAAGATCATCAATATGATATAAATAAACTTTTGCTAAAATAATGACGATATCCATTTAAAGTCTTCATTGCATATTTAATGAATTGTAATAAAAAGATCTTTGTATATAAACTGATATATATATGTAAATTGATCTTAGAAATGTGTATAAAAAGAGAGCAAAACAATTATTACCATTTTTCATAGAATCGCCAAGTAATATAAATGTTTCCGATTAAACAATGATCCGCATCTTTGTAACTTTTTGAATAATGAATTTTTATGATATACTAGTTGTCACATTTTTGCATATATGTTCGATTAAAGTTTTATTAGTCTATTAATTTTTGTGAGTAACGGCACTTCATAGAGTGCCACGGTCAGCTAGTCATTGTTTGTTAGACCGATTTTCGTACATGAGTTAGTTCGGGCCAGGTCGTTGATGAGAGAAGGTGTGTCCTTCTGTATGAACCTTCGTGGAGCTTGACAATATGTCTTAGGACCTGTGTGGCCTATGTCTAATCCTGTGTGGAGTGTTTGAATAGAAGTCCTGTGTGGTGAAAGTACGATTAACCGTGTTGAGAGAGAACAGCAGTAAGTGAGAAGTATTTTTCATTATCATTTCCATTTAGAATGCGCATACCTAAGTATCTATATTGTCTATATATCTATATTGTCCTTTGCTAAGTGTTTTATGACATTTTTGTTTGTTTGTATAAGAATTTAAAATATGGTAGCCCGACGGTTGAATATGATGTGTGTTTTTGAACAGTGTAGTGTTATAATTTTCACTGTGGACCCGACAATGTGACTAGCTGAGTGGGTGTGGTTGGTTATATACATGACGGTATCATCCATGGGTGCAGGACAACGACAAGCTAACCATAGTGGACCCATAGTCAACGTGGGACATGTGACACACGCGGACGCACGGGCACTATATGAGCTGGTGATATGGTCCAGTAACATCCGTGACGAAAGGTTTGGTTTACATGACAGTGTGTCTACGCACGTGTGCCAGTTTATGCGATATACATGAACGTGTGATGTATCCTTACCACCAATGATGAACATGAATTGTGGTCTCAACTATGCACGTACCTGCTGCGGGTGAACTTATTTATTAAAATACAACTTCTCAAAAACATTGAGCTGAAAGCTCAAGTGAGCTATTCTGATCACATTTTGTCCGTCTGTCCGTCAGTCCGTCCGTCCGTCCGTCTGTAAACTTTTTACATTTTGAACTTCTTCTCTAAAACCGCTTATCCAATTTCAACCAAATTTGGCACAAAGCATCCTTATGGGAGGGCGAATATAAATTGCAGAAATAAAAGCCCGATCTGTATTGAAAGCGGAGAAAACCTTGAAACTGTAGAAAAAGGGGGTGCATTTTTTAAAAATCTTCTTCTCAAGAACTACTGAATCCAATTCAACGTAGTTTAGCATAAAGTATCCTTATGGGAAGGAAAATATAAAATGCAAAAATTAAGGTCTAATTCTGTTTCAAATCTGAGTTATTACGAAAATAATAATAAAGGAAAGGCGTGATTCAGCTTCGGGTTCGGCATCCGGTAAAATGGGTAGGCAAGACTTGGCCTGGGCAAAACAAAAGGTTGGCAGTTATAAATCTGCAAATCTCATTAAAATTTCAGGATATTTGATGCAACAGTATATTTGTATTCGCTGTAAATATTGCTGCAAAATAATGCGTATTTGGAATGGACGATTGCAGATCTGCCCCGCCTTTTATATTGTCACGGCCCGGGTTTCCCATTTTACCAAGACTCGTATTCCATACTTCTAAAACGAGGTTCTTTGTTTAAAGCAGCCATGACATTATACGAAAAAGAGTCGATTTGACTATGAGGAGCAACAGTTCGCTAATGAAGGGAAATTTTTGAAACATGCAAAATATATTGGTGCCGTTTTTGTGAAGTAAATTGAGATTTAATATTTCAATGCGTTGACAGTTTCACACATGACGTTGGTGTTAGCTTGTTCTGATTTTCGTTTCGTTTTCATTATTTATGCTTTGTAACCTGGGAACTATCGTCTGTATTTCGTGATATTTACGTATCAAATCAAACAGAGACTTCGGTAAATCAAACAGTTAACGGTTTACCTGCGCAAATTCAGCAAAATCTGATGTATCAAAAAAGTACTCAAATACAATTCATTCTATCGGTAATTCGGCATTATCTTTTGCGTAATGGTAGATTAATGCAATAGGTTATGTTGAGATGCTCGGCATTTTCTCGAGTTTATTCAGTTTGAATAGAGTTTGATATCGCTGACGGAAATATGTAGGTATATACATGTATATATACAATGTATGATTCATTTCGAAAAAATAAAGTGTGTTCTTTATTTGTTATAGTGCATGTTTCTTGTGTTTAATTGTTTAAAAATTCTATTTACTAACCATATTTGAGTGTTAAGCTTCGAATTATAAGCACGTTACAGAGATTTGCTCACGATTCTATGTTTGTACACAGATCTTAAAAACTAAAGATTAAAAAAGTAAAAAATTGTTAATATTTATTAAGAAAATTTTCAAAGTCTGTTCTTCCAGAAACCAACTTTAACAACTTATTGTATTGTAAACTTAACCTTTTTTCGTCATTATTACTCCTACTGTACATTTGATCCTTGACTGTATTTTTGTACATTTGTATAAACTGATTTTGAACCTCAAATACCAGTTAACTTGAGTGAATAAAAAAATCGAAAATCTTAGGCCATTCTTTTTTTTCCATTTTAAATGCTGAATAGGAAATACCAAGTTAAAAATCTTAAGCTGAATGTAATAAACTCATGTGAACATAATATGAATCAAACCTAAGCGAACTGTGAGCCCTCTTTATACAATAAATAATGTGAAATCTACATTAATTTTGATAGTTTTTCAGACACGAGTAAATAAAAACGACATCTTTAAAACAGTTTCCATAGTTCTGACACATTTCTGTGGCGGGGATAAAGTAATTATCGCTATTCCTAAGAAAATATCCGGAAAATTATCCTGGTTTGTACGCGAGGTAAATAACAGTCATTTAATTATAAAGGAGAAGACAAATTATATTTTTGAATGTTTTTAATTTGAGGAATTGAGCACATTGATGTACAATTTTCTTCTTCACATCTATACATATAGGATTTTTAAAATAAAATACAATAAATATTATATTTTTTTAAAAAATAGAATAACTAGTAAGTAGTCGATGAAAAAATGTACCTATATGCTCTCATATATGTTGATCGCTTTACAAAGTGTGGGGGGGGGGGGGCAGAACGAAAATATAGGGAATTGGAAGTTAACAACTTAACAGTGTACCCCTACCAAATGTTTAGTTTTATATCTTGCGTAGAATTTTCTTATTCTGGTAAAAAATAGTATTTCATGAAGGTTCAATGTCAAAGATTACGTGTATGCAAAAATAAGTGTAAAATTCGAATACTTGACAATATTTATTTTTTGTTATTCTACCAAGGGACCATATGGCACAATATCTTTTAAATGCCCATTGTTGCTCAAGTGAGCCATGTGGCCTCATGGGCCTCTTGTTTTTGTTGTTAATATTGATTGTGTGAATGCGTTGTGTAATTTTTCAGCTATTTGCGTGTGTGAATTGAGTATATATGTGTGTGTGTGTGTGTGTGTGTGTGTGTGTGTGTGTGTGTGTGTGTGTGTGTGTGTGTGTGTGTGTGTGTGTGTGTGTGTGTGTGTGTGTGTTTACAGAGGATTGTATGCATTAGCTTTATAGGTTTTCTTTACACTGTAAATAAAGTTATTTTCACGGTTCTGCCTCTTTATCTTTTCAAAGTTCAGTTTATAATCGAGGGAATTTCCAGGCCTTTTAACACAAATTGTGACACTTGTGTTTAATTAAAAATGATTATTTTAATTTGGAAACGAAATGCGATAATAAGAATATGCTGGAGTATTCACTGTCACTGTCCAATGTCAAATATCATATTATCGACCAAAGGCCAGCAATCAATAAAATATTCAACTCTTTATCTTGAATGGACGAACTTGTAATAAAAAGTATTTTTTTTAAATAAAAAAAATACATTAACAGTAAATTTATTCAACAGAATGCAATAAAGAACACTTTAAATCAAAAAATAGTTTACATCAAACCTCTAAAACATGTAATTTATTACATTGCTATGACACTTTTTCAATATAATTAACACTACTTTATAGTTATATAATTTTATGTAATCCTTCAATAAGGATTGGTTTACATACAATGCATTGCAGAACTATCATTTATTACCTCATTTAAGAAACATCCACCATTAAAGCTGAACACCGCTCGTAAATAGGCACCGTCACACAGATACCTGGTATATAAACCCTTCGATTTCGTTACACCCGATTGCACACCTGAACCTCGTGGCCGACATGTAGTATTCCTTTCGTGGTCTTTAGATTTTATACATTTTTTCTTATCTTATGTTCATTTTCTGTTCGTAAATAATGCATTGACCAATTTATTTGATGTTAGTATTCTCCTGGCTTCAAAAAGGTGCGTAAAATTTGATAATTTCATCGCGACCGAGTAACACGGCGAGGCAAAATGTACGTCCACACAGGTGAGACCTCTACAGCGAAGTACTTTGAACTGTTTAGAGGTCTGTCCCTTATATAAGGGTTGTAGAGACAGCAGTGATTAAAGAGAAAAATGGCGGACAGTGCCTATTTACGAGCGGTGTTCAGCTTTAAGAACTACTAACGAACTGAATTTAAAAGATTGATGCCTTGAGGGATAACTCGATTCCTGACAATTTAGACTTCAAAATTCATTAGTTTTGAACTTTTGTGATTACTCTTCAAAAGCAGTTCTACACAACTACCTAAACGCACATATACAACGAAATTATCTAGGTAATATTTATCTAGGCGCCCGTATTTTGTTTATTTATTAAAGATGTAAAGAAACACAATTTGAAAACGTAGTATTATATTAAATCGAAACAAAATAATATCTAATATCTAACAACATACACCAAATATTACCAATTGTAGCTCAGTCTTGAAAATGATGACAATCAATTTAAACTAAATAAGTGTAAGATAATGAACATATATCTTTGAAATGTGATCAGAATCATTTGTTTATGTACATATATCGCTTATCTGCTTTGATATTTGTCATCTGAAATATATCTAAACGTTCTGTCTTAGGTTAAATTAGGATATGTTGGAATAAGCCACTGTTGTTGACAATTGAAATTGCATGATCATAATTTTTCCAAAAAAAATTGGAAATAATTTTCTGCATGAATATATACGTTGAATTTTGAACCACTTAGGGAAACATAGTGTTGGTCCGGGATCACGGTCACGAATGGAATTGTACGATATGTACTCTATGAGGATAATTGGAAGGTTATAATACAAATTGTAGTATTGTGATTCTTGAAAATAAGATTGTAAGCATTTCCCACATATATTTGCTACTTAGAACTTTGATTTACTCCTGAGCCCAGTATCGTCCCCTGAAGTCAATGTTTGAACTGTTTAGAGTCTCTACTCTGTAGTAATGCTTGCATTCTTAAAGCATGATTTTAAGCGTTGCATATCTTAAGAAGCATTTTATCATATATATATATATATATATTTATGATCTTTTATTAATACGCTTAAAACCCAGTTAATTCTCATTATGTCTGTATAGAATGCCTTTCCAATACACTTCAAATAGAACAGGCTATCTGTAAATCGAGAACCTTGATTTATTTTTGTGTGGGTGTAATTGTATGTCTGTTTGTTTTTCAAAACAAAGATATTACAAGAATTGCCTTTTGATGACGTTTCTATGATACGTATTGTGTTTTCAAATTCATTCGATTAGTTTTTGTTTGTAGATTAAGTAGTGACCGATATTATTCAATCGCTACTCTGATCACCTGACCCAGTTTTGCAGTTATGTAAAGCTAACAACAATTTGCTCAGATAGTTCAAAATAATGAAAATTTTTGCAAATGCTAACTTTCAATCCTCCCTAAATGAATTCAATTTTTAGGTCTAAGTAAAAAATTTATTTGTTTAAATATATGTTTTGAATAAAGAGCTGGTGTATGTAGGCATGTGTATACCTACCTTGGCTGCAGGACACCCGAAGCAAAACCCTTTAGCTATTTACCATGCACGCAGTTTATTGCAGTCGTGTTTTGAAAATAATCTGAATAGTTTCATAGAATCTTAGCAAGGAGCAAGTGTTGCCTTTTTAGAGCAGTTATTCAGTAATTTATTATATATATTTGCCGTCAACTCTCAGCAAGTGTTGGATAGCATTCACCGTTTCTTATGCCCCCAAAACGCAAAGCAATACCTGCAAAGCGTAAAGCACCCACAGGGACGCCAGTCCGAGTGCCAGGGAGAAAAGTTCCCCGCCATTCCAGAACAGGTACAGGCCCCGCTGTGGACCCACACAGGCCCCAGTGGAGGTTTTACCACCACCCCAGGCACGGGCTCAGGACCAGTTTCCCCAGTGGTTCACCCCGAAGTCAACAACAACAACTCGGGTGAGAGCGAATTTGTACAACATTTAGTAGGCTTGCCATATCAACAGACATCTCTAGGTTGCTGCCTCAGACGGCATTGCATTTCACGTACCAATAAAGTTAAAATTAAAAATCTGGGAGTGGGAATTCATATTGATATGTCTCTGTTGCTAAAGTCGGCCACCGAATTGGAAGATTTTGACTCCCAAGGCGAAGTACAGTTTAAAAATGGCCGTCTATGTGTAGTTAAACGTAAACAAAACTCACAGTTGAGCATTGAAAAGTGGACATCCGCTTTCATAATATAAATGTGCATTATGTTTGAACACAACCCTGCTTTAGTACAACAAATGTTTAAATATCTGCGCGATATCAGAATTCACATCACTAGTACAAGTATGATGAACAATTCCGTCCACGCAAGGTGTCCAACCCAGCTATGTCTTGGGGTGATATACATAATGAATTCTGGCTTCTTTTTGTCTACAATCAATCAACTAATTCCATGTCACAGCAAGGCTCTGATTCTCAATTTCAACAACACAACAAATCTATAACGTATCAAAGAAAAAATTGACAGGAAAACTTCATCAATGCGCGTCAATTTTTTCTTTGATACGTCGATCAATAGAAAAATTATTATCTTCATTTCTTATCATTTAATAAAACATTTTCAATAAAATAAAAATGTGTCAATAAAATAAAAATGTAAATAAAGTAAATGAAGCGGCGCGTATGAATACAAAACAACAACAGCAACAATATTCAAAATGGATGCGCCTTCAGCTGATGCAGAGCTATTGAGCTGAATTTAATGGATTGAACACAAATAGAGAGTTAAAATCTGAACCGGCTGTATTGAAAACGAAAGGAAAATACATGCGATAGCTTGTGATATTATTCACTGTGCAGAAAAGTTCGTATTTAAACTAGTTTTCATGTAAGATCGTTGGAATATGCAACTGGACATAACCATCCAAGAAAAGGCGATCATGGACGAAAATAGTTGATATATCGACAAAGAATAGTATGTATAATTGACTTTTTTAAACGTTGTGGTAACTAGATAACAAGCGATGTACTTAAATGGTATATCTGCCGCTTGGAATGCACCGAAGGAGTTGATGCATTACTCATAGCTTTGCTTTACGGTGCTTATTCTGATGACCGATCATGTACCTGTGTAATTATCGTTACCAAATTTGAACAGCAGTGTTGCAGTGAAAGTGTATAGACCTATATGTTCGTTATAATTATTCTGGAAAAGGAACAGCCAGCCTCGCAGTAATGTTGATTGATCTCAAGCAGACGAAATTGTGAGAAGACGCTTAATTTTCTATTTCGTGAATTAAATACTGTGTTTTGTTTATTTTTTAAGGTTTTAACTTTCAAGTTTTTATGTTTATAAAGTTGTATTTTGTTTGCTGACAATAAAACAGACACAACTTTACATTTTGTTGACAGTGTTTATTTTGGAAATTCCTGCTCTATTAACAGTGTTAGATCAGATGAGTTAAGAAAAGTAGATCCGGCAAAAATTTTATTGATGAAGGTATCAAATTTTTTTTTCGACCAATCGTAAGCGCCAATATCTCATCAAACGAATAAATATTAAATGATTAAAAAATAAAATGTATTAACGCATGTTAAAGATTGTTTGAAAGCAACATGCATTTATAGAAAAAGAATATCTGTTTTTTTCTGTTTGAGCAAAGATTAGATAATAATCAACAATTGAAAAGCCTTTCATTACTAAGGTAAACCATACAACTCTTACAAACAAGTGGGATCGGCTGCATTTCTTTTGGAAGTTTCTTTTGATAAGAGGGATCAATTTACTGATAAATTGGTGTACTTAACCCTAAACAAAAATGTTGTAAAAGAGCTGCCCCTGCTTAAATGCAAGATCCAAAGAAAAAACATTCATCGGCGAGATTTGGAAGTACAATAGCGGCACATGTATCATAAACACACATTGCAGCTGTCCTTTGTTTGCACATAAAATCAAGCTCTCCTTTTTTGGAGGGGGGAGCTAAATTGAAACATACAACACACTACTGCATCAACCTGTTTAAAATGTTGTTGAAAGTTTCCTTTCATGAGTTTACTTGTGTATATAGAAATTAAAAAGATATTTAGAATCGTTACCAAATCAAGTAGTTAATGATTGATTTTAACGTAAACACTCCTTTTCAAATACTTTTGGAATGAAGACCACAATTGACTTATATAAATTATTTTTTCCACAGTAGGCAATTCAAAATTTAAAATTCAACTCATTAGTCCACTCAGTGTAGTATCGCCGATGGCAAGCAGGTCAGAACCAATATTTTCGATATTTCTTAAAATTATCACATATAATTACTAGTAAACAAAATAAACTAGACTCTTTATTATTTAACTCAGACTCTAGCAATTATATTAGTTTACTTCAACTTGTTACACAATGTGAACATGTTTTAGTTTCCAAAAAGCGTTTAAGTATTAAAGATGCATGCACTACAATATGAATTGTGCATGTACTTCAATAAATATTCATGATTAGTTTAACTAACAAATTGACAGGTGTACATTTTTAATCATAATGCACGATTTACGTAACTGGAACTGAGATAAACACGTTAAATTTAGATTTTAAAGAACAGGATTTACAATTCCTAAAGCGTTGACCGCAGTTTTTACTTCTAAATCGATGTTTTAAGGCATCTGAACTGAAGGTTCAATTGAGCTTCTATGATCACCTGTTGACCGTTGTCCGTCCATCCCTCTGTCCGCCTATCCGTCTGTCAGTCCGTCGGCTTGTAATCTTTTTACATTTTTTACTTCTTTCAAAACCACTTGGCCATCTTTAACCAAACTGTGTACAAAATGTTATTATGGGAAATTGTAAATAGTGAAATTAAAAGGCGAAAACATTTTTTAAAAAAAGAAAATAATCACAAAACTGTGAAAATAATGTGTGTATTTAAAAAAAAAACTTTTCCTAGAACTACTGCAACTAAATAATCAATATTAAACAAAAGCTTGTATATGAAGTAAAGATTTAAAATTGTTAAAACCATGACCTAATCTAGCCAGACATAGCCAGATAACCAATATAACATAAACGAGTTTTAGCTAAAATCATGACCATGTCCTCTAAAAGGCAGATATTGTAATAAAAAAAATTTTGCAACTGAAATATAAATGTAAATTGATCCTAGAAATTTGTATAGAAACAGCGGAACAATTATTACTATTTTTCAAAGAATTACCCAATTGTTCACTATCAAACAATGATCTGCATCTTTTTTGTCTGTATAAAAATCCTGTTATTTGTTATTTTATAATATAACTTTTTAAAGAAAACATGAATTTCTATGATAAGTTAGGGTTTAATATTATTATTGCTGGAGTATACAATGTCACTGTCCAATGTTATATATCGTATTATCGACACAATGTCAGCAGTCAATGTTATTATTTACTTCTTTATTTTAAATGGACGAACTTGTAATAATATTAGTACTTTTGTAAATAAAATGCATTAACAGTACATGTATTCACTAGAATGCAATTAAACATTTTAAACCAAAACATAGTTTACATCAAAACCTCTTAAACATGCAGATAATTATTCATTGCTCTGAAACTAATTCATCACAATTTAAAACAACTTTAAACATTGTTTATGTTTTTCTCCCCTAAGGATTAGTTTATATACAATGCATTGCATAACTATCAGTGATGACCTTGATTGAGTAGAGATTCACCATTAAATACTTCTACCAAACTGAATTAAACAGCTTGATGCTTTGAGAGATATCTCGTTTCCTGTCAGTTAAGAATTTAAAATTCGTTAGTTGTGAAATTTTTGTGATTACTCTTCAAAAGCATTTCGAAACAACTACCTAAACGCACATTTACAACGAAATTATCCAGGTAATATTTGTTTAAGCGTACTTATTCTTATTTTGTTTAATTAAAAATGGTGAATCAGTCTTGAATATGATAACACTCAATTTAAACTAAATAAGTGTAAGAGAATATACGCATTCCTTTGAAATGTGATAAAAAATTTTGGTTATGTACATGTATTCCTAATCTACTTTGATGTTTGTCATCTGAAATTTATTTGAACGATCTGTCTTAGGTTGAATCAGGTTATGTTGAAATGAGCCACCGTTATTGATAATTGAAATGATTGAAGAACCTTCGCAACCTGTCAATATTTGGGCGATTACATAATACTTCACTTCCTAGTTAATCACGAAATAGGAGTGTTAAACTGAACTGGTTTGCAGCAATAGGTACAGTGCAATTAAGCTTTTATTGATATCGTTTACCTTTCTATGAATTTGTTAGAATACTATTTTTTTATATTCCAAGCTGACTTCATATAATATACATTTTTTTTAAATAATAAAAAATAAATTAAGTTAATAGGACTTTTTTCGGTAATTTATTATGCTAAATATTACCTCCAATCTTTAATACATGTATGAATACAGTGATAATTTTAAACCTGATATGGAAGTATTTTTCATATAACTTCTAAAAAATTCTCCTTGCCCTTTACAACTTAAAACGGCTAGTTTCTATGTACAACACAGACATGGTCATTTAAAAATAATCAAAAAAGTGGTTTTGGTTTTATAAACGGTTTTGTTTATAAGTTTGCTATAGAAACAGACTGTATAATCAAAAGCAGACAAAAACGTTTACCTAACGGATAAAGGACTCTTTATGCAGTTGAAATTCAATTGAATTTAAATGCCGCATAAAAAATCTATCAAGCAGCAGGTTTTGAATATTACGTAACATCTTTTTGAAGCAGGAAGTATAATACGTTATGAATTTCATTTTTTTTTTCTCCTATCAAATTATTTCTGATTATATCAAATTATCAATGCAAGTAAGGATTTATCTCCATAAAAAGAAGACAATAAAATGAAGTTTAGCATTTCTTTAATCTTGCTTGGCATGCATTTTTGCCGTCGTCACTATAACACTAATCAATAACCCAACAGAAAACATATTACAGGCAGTAGAAAGCGGAGAATATTTACACAGTCTCTTTAAATGTTGATTTGAACAGTTTGCTATATTCTTTCAACAGCTATTCTGAAACTAATCAGAGTTTACATTTTCGTTGATATCAATTTTGGAACACTTACTTTCAAAACAAAAAAGTTCCCTTCGCTATAAAAACAGTCATGCATGTTAAAATACACAGAAAAAAATTAATTAATTCATGCTAAATTATGTCTCTTTTGGGTTTTTTTTTCAAAAAGACAGCACAGTATTTCCTTTAAGTCTATTACAAATAAAAGAATTATAATGAAGCTAAAAAAAAACGTACAACATTCATCATGTTGATAACGTTTTGTACGACTTAATCTTAAACAAGGATACATTTTCGGTACGAGTTAACTTTCGATAACAACTCCAACCTAGACATGATCTAATTCGTTGGTAGGTAGTGATATAAATTAGTTTGTTTAACAATAATTATTGTCTGATACATTGTGATTAAAATGTAGGAAGATTAACGATAACTTTTGAATAATTTTAGTCTGATTGATACATTATCAAAATATGTCAAACCTAAACAAATATATGATCACGTAAGCTCATTGATAATTTCTGACACAAAAATGAAAATAACAAAGAAGTATCAAGGGTTTAATTTTTACTTAAGCGTCAAATATTTTTGTTGAAAATGTACATGTTAAGAAATCATATCATTATCCCTCACAAGATTTCTTGATTCCGCAGCTGCAAGTTATAGCTAAGACCCGTGACCAAATAAAAGAAAACCCTAGCAATGTTTATCCAAAATAACGATTCAATGTATGATTGAATTGCACCAAGCATCATTTTCATTTAATAGATTTGTTAGAATTTTGTATTAGTTTTAGTATGTCTTGATGAGACATAATTAATATTTCTGTTATTATTTTCATTGCAGTTACAATTATGCCTTACTAAATGGGAGCATAAATCAATGAATTTGAATTACAATTGCATTGATTGCTGAAAGAGGAGACACAGACTCTCTCAAGAGGAGTTAAATCAGTAAGCAAAAATATATTGGGAAATGTTTAACAACAAAAGTAATACCAGGTATGTTTTCCGATTTTCATTTTCTTTGGAATTGGGGACACGTCCTGTAACTTTTAGATAAAAAACAAATATATGGGTTACCTTGCTAATCAAAACAATTGTTTCTGTAACTCTTCTAAATTTCATTAGTTTGATATGAAGCAATTCCAAAGTTAGTAAAGCTCGCATAAACACTCATATATCCCAAGAATGCATACAATATAAATAAAGATCAAGGAATCCTACTTTGGATTGTTTTATCCTTATATTTCAGATGCATCAACTAACTTGGTCCTGTTATTAACATATGTCAAAACGATACCAAAATTTGACAATAAATAGTAGTGAAAAGCATAAAGTATGCTAATGTGGGTTAACTATGGTTAACGATATATTAAGGTTGTAAGTTAAAGTTACACCAACTAACAAAACAAGTTGATCCTAGACCTAATGATGTCGAGTTTATAGGTTTGAGTATAAACAATAACATGCCAAAGAGAATGGTACTATAAACTTCTTTTGTTAGATTCATCGTAACGTCCAAAGATGTACAAACTTATAAGGTTTGTTGATACTGAAAGATGAAGTGCTCAAACAGTAAACCTCACCTTTTGTTTATATTTTTCAAGTTTGACTTAAAACCCCTTATGGCGAATAAGTATTTGTAAGGGAGTCAATATTAGAATAATTTTAAATTAAAGCAATAAGAAGATGCTCGGATACTAATATCAGACATTCTTCCAAAAAAAAATTGGAAATAATTTTCTTCATGAATATATACGTTGAACTTTGAACCACTAATGGAAACATAGTGTTGGTCCGGGATCACGGTCACGAATGAAATTGTACGATATGTACTCTATGAGGATGATTGGAAGGTTATAATACAACTTGTAGTATTGTGATTCTTGAAAATAAGATTGTAAGCATTTCCCACATATATTTAGAACTTTGATTCCCTCCTGAGCCCCAGTATTGCCCCCTGAAGTCAATGTTTGAACCGTTTAGAGTCTATACTCTATAGTAATGCTTGCACTCTTAAAGCATGGTTTTAAGCGTTGCATATATTAAGAAGAAGATTTCTAAACATTTTACCATATATATTTGTTAGTTGAATTGTGCACCTCTCCTGGCCCCAACGTCATCAACTTTCCTCAACTCATTACTCATCCTCAATTCTGAGTTTTTACCTCAAATTAAAGTACTTTTCATATAAGGATTTGAGTTGAGGACTGAGTTTAGTGATTTATATATGTTTGATGTTGCATAATCATATTACAAATTTTATTGCATGCATGTTGTCCTTAAGAGAGGGATTTTTAAAAAATTCCCCATAATATTTGGTATGTGAAACTTTACATCCCTAATGTGGCCCTCGTTTTGACCAATGAGTCGTGGTGTGAAGAATTTAAATATATACCACATGATGATGCTTTAATAGTAATGTCACAAATTCTTATAAAAATCATAATATTGTTATTGAAATTATTTAAACCCTATCACTTAAATTGTTTTCATTAAAATTCAAACCCTCGCTGGGTCCTAGTTGTGGTTCGGGTTTACAGTCTAAACAATTTAGAATTTATACTACATGAAGACGCCTTTATACTTATATCAGTAATTAAAGCATTTCAGTTTTTAAAAAACATTATCTTGAGTTTTTAAAGTTGGACTTTGAATCCCTTATAGGGCCTACATGTAAGTAGAAGTTCTGGGATTACGGAATAACAATTTAGATGTAGAATATTCACTATACTGTAAAGCTTATGTGTAAATACGAGTATTGGCGTTTCTGATGCAGTGGATCTTGAGAAGAAAATGTTTAAGCTTCATAAACCCTCTGCTACAAAATAGGAATATTTTTCCAATCTTGTAATGTGCATTTTATATAAATATATAAAGAAGAGATTACACACTGGTCAGAAAATACCACATTTTATCACATACATCAGACACCAGATAATATGTTTTACGGTGGGACCACGTTTGGGCGAGCACAGCATGTGATCAAATAATGATTTTGATAAATCAATAAAAATAAAAGTAGCAACGTAATGTAAATGAATTTGAATGCAAAATAAAATAATATATACCTATTTTTTCAGAAAATATTCATTATTCATAATTTATAAGATTTTTTATTTATTTAAACGTAAAAGTGACCTAAGATACAATGTTGTTGAATAATAAGGATCTTAACAATGTTCATAGCAGTTAATTCCCTCTTTTCTTGCAGCATACTATTTTTTTAAACTTACAAATAAAAAATTGACTAATCATAGAGTTGCCCCCCCCCTTGCTTATCGTTTTCTTTTCTTTTTTGATTTCCGTTTAAAAAAAATTCGCTGATCATATAAGGATATGGACCCCCCCCCCCCCTCCCGAAGGGAGCATGTAATAAATGGAAGTGAAAATAAAGATATTATTGAGCAGCTAAAAAGCTAAAGGCATAATACGCATATCCTGGATTAGAATTTTCCTGGTTTTCAGAAGGTTTTTTTTCTTTTTGCTCGTGAAGATTTTTTGAATGAGGCTGTCACGCCCCTATTTTGAAAACGTTCCTGGCAATTACCGTAAATATAGTGAATAAAATAAATATGAGCATTCATCCTAATTAAAGTAGGCTACAACTGTTTCCTATTTCTGAAGAAATGTCCCCATTCGTTAGCTCTGCAAGATTTTGTGAAGAAGAGTAATTTCCCCTTATTGTGACGTCTAAGTTCACGTCGGTCATATATACTGTTTTATTGACTTAAATTTTCTTGAAATTGCACATTTTGTCTGTTTTTCAAAAGTTTTACTTTGATTCTCGCGAAAATTTAAAGTGAGAACGATATTTTGGGAACTGCATTGTGGGTCGAAATTAACTGACGCCGAAAAAAAATCTGACAGATTAATGTGTAAGAAATCCATTGTGACGTCAGTCTAAAGGACGATAACTCCATTAGTCTGTGTCAGCAGTATATTTACAATGCATTTACATAGTCTTTAATTATTTTTATCTTGTTCTCGTGAGAGTGTGAAATGGGAAACCATATTTACAGGTTATTTCCTTACAGGTTATTTTTGCTGGTCCGATAAAAACAGGGCATTACTGGTCTGAGTAACTGACGCCAAAAAAATCCGTTGAATCAATGTGCAGCTATTTTCTATTCAGACAAGCCTTGCCGGTAGAGCCCGCTTCGTTCGCTCTAATGAAACTAGAATCTCTTCAGAGACAATCTATTTTCTCAGGAAAAATACTGTAAACTTAGACATTTCTTCTAAATGTTGTTCTGAATGAAAAAAGACCTGGTGAATAAACTTTTATGGGCTATATTTTAAAAAATGGCAGTAAAATTGTTTTAAACAAAGGTTATGTATCCAAAATCAATTTCCTGTCACACTTGAACTAAGAATGTTGCAATAACTTTCAATAGTATATATGTGTTTCCCAATTTTTCTGAATTTTACGAAATGGAACTTTTGTGGGTGCTGAAACTCTCAGGGGCATTATATGTATGTATATATTTAAAATGCTAAGAAAAAAAACTTTCTACGGAAGATTTTTTACGTCCCGGAAATAATTCTCTGAAGAACTCCAGATTGTCACAAAATCCACAAATTAATGCATTTTCGGAAGTTATCAAAACCATTGTATTAGAGTGCTTTTTACCCACTGTTTAATTTTTTCTTCAGCGATTCTATGGGGTTGTCATAATTTAAAAAAAAAGGTTTTCAGACAGATGGACAAAAGAAAATATGTTTCTATAAAAGATCACTTAAATCTTAGTTAAGTTTTGCGTAAAGAAGGAAAGAAAAAAGTTCAGTCAAATCAATTCATTTGAATCATTACAGTTAAAAAAGAAACTGAAAAAGGGATCATGTTATTCATACTTATTTTATTGTTCTCAATCATTTGTTTGTTTCAAATGGAAAATGTTTTGACTATTAGTTTAAAAAAAACTCTTTTAAGATTTTAAAATACAATAAAAATGTCAATCTATGAACACATTTCGATAACTTCATTTAAAATTCTCAACAACAAAATTCATACTTTATTGGTTGAAAAAATTAATAGAAGATAAGATTATGAAATCAAAGACCTTAAATAGAAAAGATGACATTGTTGATATTGATTTGTACGAATAAATCAGGAATGAGTTGATATACGAATCTAATTCAGGTACGAATTAATTTTATTTCCTACTTTATGTGACATACCCTAGCTACATGTACAAACATTATATTTCGGTATGTAATGATGTAAATAGTTTTACGAAGTAAGTCTTTGCACTGTATTGTTCTCAAATATGGGGTGATAAAAGATATTTTTTAATGATTTAGAACTGATCTAAAAATAAAAACCCAGAAATATGAGTACGTCAGCTCCTCGAGACAAATTATCTGAATCTATTTAGAAAATCGTGTCTATCAAACCTATCATTATTCATATGAGCTATTGATGTGCAATCTTATAATGCTTAAACACAAAATTCATTTTGTCAGCTTTAAATGATTTTACTTTCACGTGAAAATTCTTTTGTACATTTTAACATCATCCTATGATGTTGTAAAATTGGAATAGTCTAACTTTTTATGTTAAGAACTCATATTTCTTTTTTGTATATAATGAATTGATGAATAAATGGAAAATTAAATGGCGGTTATAACTAATATATATTTTTTATTTAAACAATATGAAATATAGATACTTTGCTTTCAAAATTACTTTTATTTGTAGATTCTGATTTCGTAACCATGGCTCTCGATTGTGATTTGATTCTTATGATAGTGTTTTTTACCATCAACATAATATTTTGTGTAAGTACAGAACAACAGCAATGAAATGTTTGAAAACGAATATATGCAAATAATTTACATAGGATATAGTCACACAATCTACCAATCAATTTACAGACTCAGAATCTGACATAAAATAATTGACCATGTTGTCAAACCATAGTTGTAAATTTATTTCAAAGAAAAGAAGTCTGTGTTAGTGTAAAATCAATTATTTCATATTGATGTCTATGTATAGCCATATATTGCCTTTTCTCAATAAGTGAACCAAACATGTTCTCTTTGACAGTTCATGGGATTGGGCTTAATCATTGTTGGGAGCCTAACTTTCAGAAACGTGTCTGATATCAACACAGACCATATCAAGTCTCTTCTGGAATGCATCCAAGCAGTCAGTGAGGTCACCACTCTGTCCATAATTATTATAATTATAGGAGTGGTTATATTCGTATTTGCTGCTTTGGGGTTCTTTGGAGCATATTCTAAACGAAAGTACATTCTAGTTGAGGTAAGTAAAATTTTTATAATTAAAAATTGTTTTATTTATGGTGCTTTCTGTGGTATTCTCATGATATAGGACAGGTTTTAACAACAAGAATGGTAATCTGCTGTTTAATTTTATGATAGTCAATCAGAGGAACGGACATTGTGATCTTGTATGTATTGTTAACTTGTCTTTGTTTTGGGTTCTTACTGATTATATATCTCGATTTAAAGAATGATCTATTGGTTTAAGGTTGACATTGCATGAGACAATATTTTGAAGGGGGAGATTTGAAGAGAATAAATTTTGATGTTATCATTACTTTCAAAAAGATTTCTCACTTTTCAGCAGGAAAAAATCTGAATGTTTTGGTATTTTTTATTTTGCACTTCGTAAAACTGTCAAACCATTGCATATCTTTCCTCCCACTTAAAATGAAGTTTTGTCGAAATTCATATCATTATACCAAATGGTAGACTATTGACAAAAGAGTATAAAACCCCTAATGTTTTTACATGTTAATATGTATATATTTAAAATGATCTTTAAGATGGTACAAAACATTGGGCAATACCAGAACCAAAAATGATCAAGTGCAAAACAAATTTTTAAGAGGGATCGATTATCCTGTCCATTTGTATATAGACTGTATTGATCTCCTTTGATTTAAGATTAAGAAGGTAGAATAAATTCTTTGCTTAATAATAATTATATCTTAATATTTTAAGTAGATCTGATGACTAATTTGCTGACAGACCCGCCCCCTTAATTGACTTAAACTCATGTGCTCATGAGCAAAAAAGACGAGAACAGAAATATACGTTAGTTATGTATTTTAAACACACGAATTATTTTCTTTATGGTCAGACGACACGTTCCTCAATTTTATAAATAAAAAAATTCCAGGAAATTGTAAATGATTTCCTACTACTTTGACAAGCTTTCTTGCAAAAAAAAAGATTCGGATTTCTCTACAACTAACCAGGGATTTGTGCGAGATACTAGAGTATGTAATTTCGTACATAATCTTTTTTAAAATTGGCAATTTATCTTCAATCGTAGATGAGCAGAGAAAGGGGAATAATCAAATATAATATTTGAAACCGATTTCGGTTAAATCAGAATTATTTTCATTGGAGCTCTTTATTACGAGAAGATATAAAAAGATGCACTAGGAACGTGTCCTCTGACCTCTACATCCCATGGGAGAAATCATGGGCCGATTTTTTTTTTCAATATCACTATACTTCAATTGTATTACAACACAGGAGCATTGCATCCGCACTCCTTTATATGACAAAAATATATATAAATAATACTCAAGGGAAAAATCGAAAGTAGGAGACGATTTGTAAACAATGTCAAAAAACAACTTACTTGACAAAAGTTAAGCAAATCCTTCCACACAATGTTGCAAATGTTGTCAAAGAACACGTTCAAATTGAAATATTACTAATAAACTCAGTAAAAATTGTTGTTATTCCATTAAAACCGCTGTCTGATGCAGACGTTCAATCTCATCGTCCAGGGAAAGATAACTCCATTCTGCTGAATATATGCTCGGGAAGGATATATAAGGGGTTGGAACCTTTTGTTCTGTAACCCATTGAATGATGTACTGGTAACTGGCCTGTATCTTTGGTTGTCACCACCTTCTTCTCAAAAAACGAAATTATATTCATAAGTGTTCACAAATCATCAAAATATCTAGTAATAAAAAATCAAATCCCAGAATTTGTGAATTTGTGAATTTGTGATTCTGATAATAAAAATATTGATGAACCTTCACAACGCACTTTGAATTTTTTTTTCAAAATGGGTTGATTGGTCCCAAATTCATCTTACTTTGAATTTTTTTTTCAAAGTTAATATATTTTTTACAAAGTGCGTTGCCACAGGCCAATCACAATACATATTTATTTTTTTTTAAACAAGCACCTTAGACGGGTGAAAGATGTTACTTTAGCACAGACATAGGTATCTGGCACTGTGGTATATCTATTTTTGACAACATACTTGATACACAAGAAGCTAATTTTGATAAACAATCAGATGTGTTAACACTGTTTTAGAATGAAAACCATTTTGCTTAACAAATATGTCTTGTAAAACAGCTTTCATTTAAACTGAACAGAAGAAAAAAACAAGCAAAATGTTTGCTCAAAAATTCATGCAAAAAAATTATGAACATTGAACAAGTGAATATAGATTTTCTTCGTTAAAAAGATAGCTCATGGTAATATATCGCAAAGTTGCTCTATATTTTGCTTTATTCTGTTCAATAACAATTCTTAATGACATTTGTAATTTCATTTTTTAATTTATTATAAAAACAAATATTTAGTGATCTTTAAAGTTTTAGCTGCAATAGTAACCGTTATATAACCTAGTTTAAATACACTGAAATGTATGGCATTATGCTTCTTCTTTCATTGTGTTCTCATTTAAATAATTCATTATTTTTTTTTTTAAAGGAATCAAAAAGCAATAAAATATTTAAATGAAATTGGTGTAAATAATCTATAGCACTGTATATCAACAACAGTGAAAATATTACAGTTTACGTATGTAAAAAAGAAATAAAGACTCAAAAGTATTAGAATATTAAGGACAACGCCAGCTTTTCCACACTGCTATTCATGTGAAAAGTCAATAACCTATAGATGATTAGCAGAATTTCATTCTGTTAGTAGTTTTGTTTTGCATCAAGCCTTTTTGTCTTTCCTAAAGGTGAAATAGAAATCTAAATAAAATTTTGGGCGCTTTAAGGACAAAGGAAAAGTTTGCACTTTAAGTGAGAAGATAAGCAACTGATTTACATGCAACTACGTACTGTTCTATTATTTCTATTATACCTGATAATTTTAATAATAACTTTGAATATTAATAACTTTAAAAATTTACACAATACTACCTATATTTGCTGTTCTCTTCTGACGTATTGAAGATCCATGATCATCCCAAGAACAACCATCCTCAAAACAAGAAGCGTGCGGAAGAAGTTCTCAATTGCATGTAAAAAACGAACAATTGTCAAGCATGAATAAATGAGTTTTTCGTTAGTATCTGTTCATCAATTTCTTTTTTTTTCAGTACGCAAACTTAGTTTTCATGCTTCTTGTAATGAAGATCATTATCATATCTTTGTGGCTTACAATGAAAAGTGAGGTAGGTTCTTCAAATTGTTAAAAAAAACCGTGCAAAATAAAAAATATATAATGTGTTAAGAAATTAACTTTCAGACATTTAAATAAGAAAATAAGACCCCTCTTTATGAACAAAATAAACTAACATACGATTTTTCTAATCATAATATTATTATTTGTAGGTAGAGACGGAAATACAAAGCAAAATGCTTGAGTCTTTGAAAAGTACTTTTGTAGAGGATACTGTTTCATCCACAAATTCTTTTTCCAATGAATGGAACTACATGTTCATGAAGGTGAATGAAAACCTACCAATTTTAATCAGATATATAAATTATTGAATAGGTGACATTCAAATTTAAATATTGATTTTATTTACCTTTGCTCTATATAGCTGGACTGTTGTGGCGTGAATCCTGTCGTATCAACAACAAATGATTTTGATGCCACGTCTTGGTGTACTACATCGGGATCATGTCAGGCCACTAGTTCACAGATTCCAAAGACCTGCTGTCTCAATGTTGACGAAAACACGTATACTTCGGCTCCAAGTGGCTGTCATGCAAGCGTTAACAGTGGAACATACAATGCACAGGTTGACCAAAAAATATCCCAGAGTAGATAATCGTTTTGACAAATAATTATTAAAGAGTTATCTTTGAAATTCAATGGTTTACACGTCATTTTTGTAGGATTCCTGAATCGGATAAACCAGGAATCTCGGTATGAAAAATACTAATCGGCTGGCAAATACAATAACCGAGATTTTAATGAATAAATATTACCTGATTTGATAATTAACGAACGCTTACCCAGCCAACATTGAGCCAAACACTTGATGTACTTTATAGCGCATATGAAGCTCTATACAAATTGCATTTATCTATTGATTTTAATACTCATATTGTTGTTTTACGATTAATAGAAATACTCTAATTTGATCGAGAAAGAAATTGCATGCTTCTTAATAAACATATACCAGTGTTGGTATTGTTTATGTTTAAAATGTTCAATTCAGCTTAACATCAACAATTGTATTTTATATTTAATATGCAAATAATGTGAATTTTGAAATCGCTTTATGCTTATAAATAAGTAGCTTAGCAGAATTTTTCTAAACTCTTTTTAGGTTAAAGAAAACACGGGTAAGGGAAAGGAAATAATCATTAATGCGTTTATACACCATAAAAGAAAAGAAACAGCATACTTACTATAAATTATGGTGTGTTCTCCAAACGGCTTATCGCCAGTTGGGCAATGAGACAATTATGGGCCCTTCTTAAGAACACAAGTAGAGTTTCCTCGTGTTCTCCTGAATAGTGCAGGTTTTATCATTTATTACTCCCATCATCTTTTAAAAATGATCTTTTTTTACTTAAACAATTTAAAAGGAATATATGCAAGTTCTAAAACTAATGTTAGCCTCTCCTTGTTACATGCACTATATATCAAATTAACTCATTAACTTGATAACTGAACATAAAAAAGTAAGTGGGTGCTTATTTAAAAGTTTGAATTACAAACAATTTTTATCCAAAAGAAATAAATATATTTTTTTATTTTGAGCGAAGAATCATTGATGGGGTTTTTTTTTTTTTGGGGGGGGGGGGGGGGGGTTGGGGGGGGAGGGGGAGAGAGGGAAGGGGGGGGGGGGGTTCTCATGATAAATCCTTATCTATTTTAAGAGAATTAATAAATGTGTTATCGATATCTTATAAAGTAATTAGATAGCAAACTATTATGCATATTGAGATCAAATCACCAAATCATCAAAACCTTAAATATAATTAACTATCATAACTTTGATTATTTTATGAATATGATAAAATAACATCACTTTGAATTAGATTCTGAAATTAAACGACAGTTCGTGTATAAAACAGTTCTAGTTGTACAAATAGCAAACAAAACATTTGAGATTTAAACTGGCCAGTTGAAAGGAAAGCAAACATTTTTGATAAATCTACTCAAGTTACAAAACAAATTTATTTCAATTTACATTTGAATTTATGATTAATTACGTCATATGATGAAAAATGAAAACTGCATTATTGTTGCGCATAATAAAATTACAACTACATTTATAGAAACATGCATTTATTTCTAATGAATTCATGCTTTTTTGCTTTTGGAACACAGATGAACACAGGTAAATTCTACTTGTATCCCACTGAAGGACATCATCATTGCCTTTAATAATTGGGTGTTGGTTTTAGCGAGTAGTTGTTCGGAGAATAAACCTAAATTATGATACGTAAAATTTTGAACCTCCACGTTCCTTAGAAACATCCAGTTTGTTTAAAACATAATCGTTACTCTATGTAATTAATAGATAATTGCACAAACAAAACGTATAGCAAATGTCGCTTCTCGTTTATTTTATCACATGAAACCTTCAATGTTTTTTTTATAAATCATATATAAAAATTAAACATCTTTGAAACTATTTCCTAAACCCTTGCTGATTGATTTTTGTTATTCGACCTGGGTTTTTTTTAAAGACCCCAAAACCTCTAACAATAGTCCTTGTAATGATGTCAAATATGGAAAATGTACTTCGGTGGGCTCCTGTTAATATACATGTATAAATAAAAAAAAAGTTAATGGCCTTTTCTATTTTAAATGGTTGGTGTGTACCTGACGTTAACACATTTCATCTTTCATAATTCATTATCATGTGTTTTACGTGGTATACATTCCGGTTAACGTGTTTGACGTGTACTGTGGAAAAAGTTAATAGACATGTAAAGAAGGCACAAATCGACAAATCAAAAATCAACATAAGCATTTTACAAAGCATGTACAGATCTGACAAGTCGAATAGTCATCTGAAATGTGATGGTAAAACTATAGTACCATGGTCCCTAGTAATTAATTTAAGTGACAATACTAACATTGAGAAAAATGTCGGCTAACAACAATGGATTGCTTTCGCGTAAGGAAAAATTGAGTTTTTAGCTCACCTGAGCTGAAAGCTCAAGTGAACTTTTCTGATCAAAATTTGTCCGTTGTCTGTCGTCTTTGGTGTTGGGGTTGGCGTTGGCGGCGTTGTCGTTGTTGTAAACTTTTCACATTTTCATCTTCTTTTCCAGAACCACTGGGCAGATTTCAACTTAAGTTGGCACAAAGCATCACTGGGTGAAGGGAATTCAAGTTTGTTTAAATGGAGGGCCACACCCTCTTTAAAGGGGAGATAAATAAGAAACATGAAAATTTGTATATATTTTTCAAAAATCTTCTCAAAAACTATTAGGCCAGAAAAGCTGTAGCTTGTATGGAAGCATCCTTAGGTAGTTAAGTTTCAATTTTGTTCAAATCATGGTCCCCGGGGGTAGGGTAAGGCCACAATGGGGAGATGGATTTTTACATAAGAATGTATAGGGAAAATCTTTTAAAATCTTCTACTCAAAAACCTTGTAAGGAGGCATCATCCTCAGGAAGTGTAGATTAAAGTTTGCTTAAATCATGATCCCCGGGGGTAGGGTTTGGACAGAATGAGGGGGTCAAGTTTTACATGGGAATTTATAAAGAAAATCTTTAAAAATCTTCTATTTGGCCAGAAAAGCTGTAACTTGTGTGTAAGCATCCTCAGACAGTTAAAATTTAAATTGTTTAAATTATGGTCCCCAGGGGTAGGGCGGGGCCACAATGGGAGGATGAATTTTTACATAGGAATATATAAAGAAAATCTTTAAAAATATTTTCTCAAAAACAATTAGGCCAGAAAAGCTCAAATTAGAGTGGAAGCATTCTCAGATAGTGTTGATTCAAGTTTTTTTTTAAAATCCTGGTCCATGGGGTAGGGCTGGGCCACAATGGGTGATGAATTTTTACATAGGAATACAGTGTATATAGAGAAAAATCTTCAAGAATTATCTGGGAAAGTTTTCAGTTTAGAAAACAATAACTTGTGTTAAAGCATGGAATGGGCAGATTCGAATTTGATCAAACCATGATTCCCTAGAGAAAAGTGGGGTCATAAAGTGGAGGGTGTGGGGTTATAAAGGAATAAAGAAAAATCTTCTTATAGGTACAACAACAAAAGGAGCTTGATATTTACCATAAAAATATGTGGATAAAAATCGACAAATTTTTACAACAAAAATTGAGCAAGATTTACTGTATTTAATTGTCAAGATATTTTGATTTGATACCGTAATGCTAATTTGATCACAAATTATGCAATTGTTACTTAGGTGAGCAATATGGCCCCTGTGCCTCTTGTTATTAAAAGTGTTCATCATGTTTGTATTTATATTTGTTCTCTTTTCTCAAAACTGAACAATATAATCAACTGCTGTTATTTGTGGATTCAAAATTGTCAAACTTATCCTATTAAAAAATTTATGCATAAATTCTATAGTTAAATATATACAGTCATTTCATGCACATCTTTTACAATTTTATGCTATGCTACATTATGCGATTTTAATATTATGATATGCTATGAAATTTCAATGCTATGCTATGAGATTTGTATACTATGCTTTGAAAAATTGAAATGAAGAGCATATTGATTGGGCATGCTATGCTATGCTATGCTATGCTATGAGATTTGATAAAAAACGCCTCCAAACACAGAAGAGTTCCACAAATTTCGAAGTAAAATGATAGGAAGCTAAAGTTTACCACAAATTTGCAATGTGAACATATATTTTTTCAAGTAAAAACATTTTAAACTGAGTTAAAATACTTGTGTATGCTATGGTGTGGTATGCTATAGTATGATATGAGGAATGAGATTCTATGAGATTGTATGCTATGGTATGAGATTCCAATGCTATGGTATGAGATTCCAATGTTGTGCTATGAGATTCCAATGCTATGCTATGGTATGGTGTATGTTGTAAAAGATATGCTTGAACTGACTGTATTTAATTAGAGATTGACCGTTCAAAAAACTTGAATAAACCGTTAACAAAATTTTGACTGATTGTCACTAAATTTTATATATCATGTTTGGTTTTTTTTAAATGTATATTGATTTAATTGAGTTCATCTATCTCTTCTTATTTTTCAGGGATGTTACGATGTATTAAAGGAAGCATTGCTATCATATTCATCCAGCATTCTTGGTCTATTATTTACAACTATATTCATTGAGGTAAAAAGATTCACTTAACATTCAAAGCACCTATTTTATATGCTTTCACGAGTAAGGCACAAGACAAAACTGGTCTACAACAACTTTTATAATTCTATATTTTGATTAAGTATTATTTTATCATTTTATAAAATGATATTTATTGATATTTTAAAAAATAAAACATGAACTATCTTAGTGACATTACTAGGTAGGGTTTATTAGATATTTATTTAATACCATGTATTTATGAACAGTTATACAGTAATTTCCTTGCAATCAAAACAGGTTTATCTTTTTTTAATATAAAAAAAAAATACAAAAATTTTCTTGAAAAATAATAAAAACATTAATTCGTCTTTGAACGACGAAATCATGTATTAGAAATGATACTTTTAAGGTAGCTCCATACTCGTAAAATTCTCTGAGGAAAGTTGAAAAACCGAACTGATTTCGACTAAATAGACTTAAATGTCATCAATTGTTAGAAAAAATATACATGTCATCACACTTTTTGAGATGACAGATAAACATAAACTAGAGCATATTTTAGCATAAGAAAAATGTATTTTTTTTTGTTAAAAGTAAAATCTTGTAGGCAGATATATGTTTTTCTTGTTTAATTTTAATTTCAACTTTATAAGAAAACTAAAATTACAAAAATATTTTAAGATTAATCGTTGGAATAAGAAAAACTATAGCATTTAGACATACAACTGAGAGAAAAGTCAGAAAAAGAGTTATTTCCCCTTTGCATAGATAAAATATATAAAAATTTGGAAATTTAGTATGAAATTAAGTGCGAAAATATCTTGAACCTACCAATTATTCTAATTACATCCATGTGATTATATTCACATAAAATAAATAAAACTATCTTGCACAATTTTTAAAGAATTCAAAGTTTTACAAAAAAGTGTGACATCACAGAACACTGGATCTACTTTAATATAACAATACATGAAATAAAACTTCGGTATATAGCATTCCACCTTAGGTACGCTTCCATATGATATGAATGGCATGTACGGCTGAATCTTAAGATTGTTTCTTTGTTTTGGAGATTTTCTTTCTTACTTTTCAAACTTATTTATCAGCAATATATAATTGTTTTTCAACATATTGCATCTGTTTACAATAAATCTTGGTTATATAATTATGTACTCCTCATAATAACCGTGCAGTTTATGTTATTATCATTTCAGATATTCGCTGTGATCTGTGCGTTTCTGATTCGTAGCAAAGATAGACAACTCTTGCGCACCCATTGTCCTATCCTCTGTAAGTGCTTACCGTTGGATGCACCGGCAACTAAGTAAACTGATATACAGAGACAATGATGATGTTTATTCTGGTTTTCATTCTTTACGGGGAAAGTTCACTGTACCTTAATGGTTTGTACCATAATTAATGTACAGGGTACGCGCAGAAATCGACGAAAGTCTGTTATGCGTACAGTTGAATAATTTCTCATCTATTTTTTCAGTATCTTTAACAGCGATTTCTAGTCGTTTCGGGCTTTCCCTCGTTCGGTCCTTGATATATTCGGACCATAGTAGGTACAAGAAGAGTCAAATAACAATGTATTTTCTCTTGATGGACTTAATATGTTATCTGATATTAATCTTAATAATGACATTAACCAACCAATAACTCGTGAAGAAATATTTAAGGGTATCAATATGTTGAAAAATAACGAAGCGGGTGGTGATGATAAAATTTTTAATGAATATATCAAAAGTACCCAAGATTGTATGTTGAATTTATATACTGTATTGTTTAACAAAATATTTGGTTCTGGTGTTATACCCACACAGTGGGTTAGTGGTAACATTATACCTGTTTATAAGAATAAAGGGGATAGTACAGAACCCCAAAATTATAAACCAATTACACTTTTGAGTTGTCTTGGAAATTATTCACTGCTATCATTAATGAAAGGTTAAACAAATATGCTGATAATGTTCAACTCATTTTAGAGAACCAAGCAGGTTTTCGTAGAGGTCATAGTACTATAGATTGTATGGAACAAGGTATTATCAAACAATATTGATGGAAAATGTTTTAAAAGTATCACTAATATGGTTAATGGATTAAGTTCTGAATTTTTCGAATGTACAGTTGGAGTAAGACAAGGGGAAAATTTATCATCTTTTTTATTTTCACTATATTTAAATCTATATACATGTACAAACAATGTCAGAGGTTTGTCACGCTTGTCTGGGAACATTTAGTAAGATCTTAATCTTTATTTACATGTTTTTGTCTTATTGTATGCAGATGATACAAACTTATTGTGTACATTTGTATATACTGATTTTGAACCTCATATACCAGTGAACTGGTCTTGAGTGAATAAAGAAGTGAATTGAATTGAATTTGACATATTTTGCAGTGAACATTTTGCCTTATTATAATCTCATCATAAAATTTGTACCTTTTGGTAAATGGTTGATTAATTATCTTAATTGACGGAAACTTTGATATCTAAGATGGGGGACACACACCATTTCCAAAAACAACAACACAGACATAACAGTAACAAACACATTTATTAAAACAACAGTAATTAATATGTCAGGCCAAAACGACTATGTATCTACGGCCGAATCTCGCTGGGGCCGAATCTCGCTAGGGCCGAACATATTTAGGGCCGAGTGGAGAAAAGGCCGAAACGACTTCTTACCTTAACAGCTTACCTTTTTAATTTGTTATATCAAAGAACTTCACGACACAAGTTTTGTCCTCGATCCATTATTACTCATTGCGAGTATCACATTGTTAATCTTTGATAATCGAATTAAATTTATCCTAATTCTATTATGCCTTTGCTTTTAGATTTCACTCTTGGTTTGATGTGGTACATGTTTGTATCTCTTGTTGTATAAAAGAATTCTTTCAAAGCGTGTTAAAATACATCACTTACGATTGATTTTGTGTCAATTATATAGACATCTTCAAGTAAAGTACTTAAGAAATATCAGTTAAAATTTCGTTAATAATGATTGTAGATCAAAATGTATTTATTTATTTTATGATATTAGAATAAATGTTTTGGTTTTTCCTTTGTTTTTTTATATATCTAATTTGAGGAGAGGAGTTTGTCAATGTTCAATAAATATGCTTTAAAACTATATAATATTTAATTAATCAAATAGCATAGACACTTTTTAATAGATACTTTTCTTCTAACATATAAAGAACGACAACTCATTTAACGTTTAACATGGAGAAACATATTAATTTGTAATTAACAAACATATAAAAAATATAATATAAAAACTGAAAAAGTCTTATAAATCGTGTAGCTATTGTGATATTCTTTTTTTTTAATGATAACGAGCATGAAGAACATGTAAACTTTTAGTTTCTTCTAAGACATCACGTTTTACCTATACAAATAGAAAAACATGGTCCGAAGACCTGACCAATTTTTATTATATGCAACCAACCATGGAAAAAAAACTATCAGAATCAATTAAGGTCACGTCAAAATGACGTTAAAATTCGCAATGTCAAAACATTATCCTTAATCCTTTTTAAAAGCAATTTCATGAAGATATTTATATAAAATCATGAATGTATGGACATTGTAACTTTTAATTCAAAATTTACTTTAATTTATAGTTGATAACCTGTGTTTTTAATACGTCCAATGTCATTAGAAATAACCAAATTTCACGTCCATTTCACAGAAATGAACGTAAATCACTTACACACTGTAAACTTTATTAAGGTGCAAAGTTTCTTTATCAAAAAGCTGTAGGGAAAGCGTTTGAGAATTCATACTTGATTTTACGTCTTTAGGGTGGTGGGACGAAAAAGAGGTGTATCTGTTTTAGATGTACGAGACTTATTGTTAATGAACCGTGAAGAAGAAGATAGAACAAGGAATCCGAATCAAGAAATCTTATCTGTAAAATTGACTGAAACAGCTTTTTAAGTTCTGTTGCAAAGCAAAGTAGCTATAAATTCAGCCGTCAGGGTTTGTACAGAAAAACTCATGTAACTTAATATTTGATCAAACGATAATGTTTATGAATTACATTGGGAAAATATGTTGCTTAAATATTTGTTATGAAAATCTTATTTAATATAAAACTTATTTTTCTTTTAAAATGCTGATTTGTGGAAAACTTACGTTGCAACGAAGTTACAACATCAAATCTGTACTCGTGTGTGAGCGAGATTTTTTTAAATTTAGCGCAGCTTTTTTTGATTCTCCAACTGTCTGTAATATTACGGTGTCTGCGAGATAAACAGCAGAAAGCGGGTCAGAATCCGATGATACGGCGAGATACGACACACTGTTTTAATGCTCCACTTATCACAAGGCCTGGCCAAACTCGATCTTCGTTTTCTGGCGCCTGCTGATTCTTGTGTTTTATAATTCAGATGTGGTATTCATTTTTTAGTTGTTTTAGTTGAAACATTTTTAGGTTAAATTATATGATGCTGTTTAAAAATCCCAACTAAACAACAAAAGAGGATACGTTATGTTTTGTTTTGTAAGATATTAAAAGTAGATATTAAGGTGGTATGGGACACCACCAAATTGTGGCGATTTTCCTATCGAAATAAAAAAAATCAACTTTAATTTTTAAATGTTTTCTTTCCCAAAACGGTTACCTAACAGCGTGGTGGGTTAAAGCGTAAACTACGAATCTGCAAGTCAAGAGCTTTCCTCGTGCTGGGGCTTTTATATTCTTTTATTTTTCAAAAATATGACTTTTGGTCAAATATTGCAAAATTTGAAAATTCTAAACTGCTGAAAGTATTTTGAATGTAATAATCTTTACCCACATTAATATCGACAGGTGTCTCATATACCATCTTAAAGCATCCAATGAATTCAAAGTTTTATAACGGAAGAATATAAAGGACTATTTTAATTAAAACTATGACTAGGACATACACAAAAATCATTTATAATTCACTTTATCCTAGTGTACTATTATGGGAAAATTGCAAATGGAAGTCATCTGGATTCCTACTTCATCTTTTTTGTATGCCTTATCTTAACAAGCATCAGTAAATATAAACATTTTGTGTAACTCTTTTCCACTTTTTTCTTCATCCCTTAATTCTAAAACTACACGTGTAATGTAAGTCTACGTCACATTAAAAAACTTGAAGTTGAATTTGCCGTCGGCGGCTCAGATTACCTACACTGAAGCACTACTGTAGCTCGCTCCGGTGGAAGTCAGGAGCCTGGAAGTCAGTAGTCACTGCTCAAATCACACAGTCAAGCGGCGTGACAGAACGGACCAAAGTACAGACAAGCCACGTTTACACAGGGCTGCGTTCCCTGGGACTAAAGCAAATTCAACAGAATGGTGTAGAAACTTCTTTGAAACAACCGCCATTTTAAGACTTACTGACTTGGATGTTTAATTCCATTGCAATGAGGAAACCTTTACACTCAGTTCGCTCAGACATGTGGACAAATGTTCGAATCGGGTATTCAATATTAAGGACCAATATGTTTTTTATTTTTTCCATTTTACTAATTCCAGGATGTTTAAGTGCCAACGTAGCATTAACAAATGGTAAGTTTTCCCATGATTCTTGGCGTCGCCACGTCACAATGAACGTCAACGACAAGCACTGGGTTTTTTCACACTTTTCAAACTTCTGCTATAAAATGGAATGTGTCTGCGTTTATGTTTATTGTATTGTTTCAAAACATGTATTTTGTAGTTGGCATATTTTAAAACTGATCACGTTGTTCAAGCTTTCAATTTAAAAAAAAAACAAAAGTGTATAATAATATATTTACTTTTAGGGCCGTGTAATTTTATGGAAATCAAAGCTTGTGACAAATGATCTAATTAGTAAATTTATTCAAACAAATAAACACTTCGTTTATTAAAGAAGGAAAAAGCAAGCAGCTATGTTTTAACCGTGTCAGCATTTCTGTGTTCGTGCTGGCAGCCAAAGGAAATTGAATACGTAGGCATGTGCAGTAAAAGTAATAAAAAAACCTTATCTTCGACAACACTTTATCCAAATCTTCAGATTAAAAGATATTTCTTTATTAAATTGCACTGGATCTTAAAACGAAATGTTTTGTTCATTATGTAAACTGCTTTGAAGGTGTATGATTTTTTTATATTCCTAGAAATGTTTTTAATTTAAAACAGGATGTGATGCAAATTATTTAGAAATCTGTGGGTTCTCTAATAATCATGCGCGGTCATAAATTTTCGTGGATTATTTTAAATTCACAGTTTCGATGATATGTAATTTTTGAAATATTTAACATCGAAATCCATAAAATTGGTGTTTGATGAATGATTATTAATGATGAAAATGTTGTACATTTATATATACTTACACACGAGCAAGATGCCGCCAATTAAATCTGCACTTAATCTTTGATTGTGTCACAATTCTTACAAAGTGTTATAGGTGCTCTATATATAAACACATTTGAACAAGTGTGCTAGGTCCATTATATTTGTTCTTTATCGAATTAATACGTTGTGCAATTTGTTATTACGATCTTATTACATTGGATACATAGCCAGCTCTCTACCTTTTGAGAAAGAACAAACTCGGCTCCATTCCAATCTTAATTACTACATAATGATTATCGAATACTTGGTTGTACCCTTTTTATTGAGCCCATTTTCTACCAAGAGAGGGCTGCGCAAAGCAGGGTGGTTGGTTTAGTAATCGTGTCCTGATAATACATTTGTCATTCCAACCCGTATGGAACGTCTTAAAACATTTTATATCCAGGCTAGTAATTTTCTTTGTTGTATTTTTTTTCAAGTAAACTTAAAAAATAATTAGAAACACACTCTAAGTACACAACATCCCAACAATAGTTCAAACCCCATCAAACAGTTCATGATTGGTGCAATATTAAACAGCATTTGTGATACTGACCTTCATAAAATTACCTTCACTAGGGGTCATCATACACCTTAAGAATTTTGTCACCGTTTGCATGAAGAACTACATGTAGATTGATGTTTATTGATTTTAAATGTTGATAACAAGGATATAAAAATCTAAAGAATATTATTTATACAGGGGGAAAACTTTATGGCAAATGATTTCAAAAAATTTCCTCTAAAAATTCTCAACCTACTCCCTTTTCAGCATCTTCCCAAGTCAAGGGTTTCTGATCCGCTCCGCTCTACATAAACCCTTGACCGAATAGGCAGAGTTTGACGGGGTTAGAAACCTCGCATGCTGGTTGGTGTCATACAAGTTTTCATGATCCAATAAGAAACGTTGTTTCAATAATGATGTTAACTGTGAGTTGATCAATGTTGAACCGTTGTCAAATAAATTTGAGACGGAATAGTAAGTATTTAACTTACTGTTATCGGTTTTTAGACCGAATGAATCCACATTTTCTACGAATTTGATTTTGTTCATGGGAGCAGCCATCTTGCTATACTGTTTCTGTTTATAAAGCATTCTCTCATTGGTCAGAACAAGAAGTCACAAAAGTTTTAAAATAAGTACTCTCACTAGATGGCGTAATTGTTAACCCGCATATGTATTGTCTTTTTGGTCAAGGGTTTATGTAGAGCAGAGCGGATCAGAAACCCTTGACTTGGGAAGATGCCTTTTCAGCAACTTTTAAAAAAAGAATGTCGATCCCGAGCTTCCCAACTTAATAATATCAGACAGCAGGCCGATCCCGACCAAATTAGGATAACCTTTTTCTCGTTTAATATAGTCATCGATTTTATATGCATAAAATAGATGGTATTATTTTCAGCAAAAGCAAAGCGCTTTTGATATTACACCGTAAACAATAAAAATCAAATTTGGTTTTCCTAGCCATATATTCTGGAACATTCTGCAGAGTGTTCTGTATGTTTTGTATATTTGTTTATGATAAATGACGATATTAGTATAAAATGTCCGAAGATTGTTTGGATTTATGATTAAGTTTTTCCACAGAATGTGTTAAGAAAACCAGTTTGAGAATAGCGCAAGGAAATGTGGCTCTACGGCATATCACCTAAGATTTTCTCGGAGGGATATATCATTAAACAAATTTTGCATTGTAGTGGTAGATTTTGCTTAAGTCTTGTTATGGACTTACAAAGACCCTGTCCATCTTCTAAATAACAATAACAACCTCTTAAAAGGATGGCAACTGTTTGCAATCCAAGCCTCAGCACGTATATAACCCAGTTGTAACTCTCTAATCAGGAGCTAGTAGTCTTGCATAGATAAAATCTTCCAATTCTACAATGATTCTGTGATTTAAACATGTGGCAAGATACCGGATTGGAATATGATTTTTCTCTCGGTAGTTCTTCTACATGAATCACGTGACTTAACATCTGAGTGCGTCTGCAGTAGGCTGACTTAAATATAGGTCATGCTAATCAGAAAAGTTATGTATCCATACAACTTTCCAAGTTTGATTTTTATGTATCCATAAAGATACAGCATTTGAAATTCAATGTATTATAAAATGTTTCTAGCTGCAACTTGTATGAAAAATCATTGTTTGTAGCATTTCTCACCGTCAGTCGGCAAAAATTAACTGGGATTTCTACAGATTAGTATCGTTATCATTTGATTTTAGTTGTCTGATACTTTTCTGTTTTTTGATATTTTTATCAATACCTATTTAAGACCACCGAAGTGCAGTAACATAAAAATAGATATAGATACATGTATTAACTACTAGCTCATCAGTCACAATTATTTAAAACATTTTAGACTATGTACTACTAGTAAGAAAAATATACCAGCACTCAACATACGAAGGCTATTCATTAAATAGTGAGACTTTTGCTATAATCGAAAAAAATGTACTTTTAATCTTTATTTTATTTGCATTCTCTCATAATATAATACATGTACTTAACTTCAAACCACTTATTTAAATGATTTATCCAGCTTTGGAATGCGACTCTGTAGTCCAGAGGAGGTATGTACCCCTCTGACACTGAAAACCCGCTAAATCTAGAGCGGAACGGAAGTGAAAATAGCGTCAATTTAGCAGTTTGTTCATTTACGGAAATAGAAAAAATTCAGATTATGATTTTTCTGATGAATATTGTTGTTCACCATTCAATATATGGGGTTGAATGGGGGGTGGGGGGGGGGGGGGGGGAGTGAGTCTACCTCGCATAAACCTTCCTGTCACCTAAGTATTCTTTTTAAAGTCTTAAAAAAACTATTCGATTAAATGTTTATTCTTATCACAATCTGATTTACAGTTATCATTCCATATCTGTCGATAGGGATTTTCGTTCCTGCAATTGATTTTTCATCGATCAATGTTTTAGGCCTTTCAGATTGTTTAATGATTTTAACTGAGTCTCTGCTTAATTTGAACATGCTTTAACCCTCAGTGAACGGTTTTAATGAATACAAGAGAGTTCATTAAAACGACAGAAGTTCTTTAAAATGGTTTTTTTTTCAGTAATATGCATTAGATAACGATATCTAGTATACGACCTGATGTTCAACATTTGTTTTCGGGGCTTTCTCTCAGTCTCCAAGGGTGGTTCCGGAAAAAGTGGTTTTTCTGGATATCGCTTTGTTAAAATTTTGTTATTTCGTGTCAATTCAATGGTATGGATGACAATCAACATTCCGACTGATGATCAGTTTAATCTGGAGTAGTATTATAACAACGTACATAAAGTGTTACTATTTGATAAATAGCCCTCATATATAATCATCATATGTGTGTCTATTCCAGGTCAGATAGATCTGTTGGACGCAGTGAGGATAGAAGCTGTTTCCAAGAGGACGAACGGCGTATGTGCCGGCAGAGACGACAATCGGGCATTCCAAATCACGGGAGGGGAGGAGTTTACTGCCGACTTCCAGACTGTCTTCCCAGGTAACACAGCCCATGTCCCAGGGATCAAGTAACCCCTTCTCCCGGGGATTAGTAAAAACCCTACCCACAGGGATCGGTTAATTTATTTCCCTGGGAATCAGGTAACACCATCCCACAGGGATCAGTAAAACTCTACAACAGGGATCAGTAAAACTCTACCTCAGGGATCTGTTAATCTAATTTGCTAAGGATCAGAAAACACCTATACCAAAGGATCAGTTAACTCGACCATCTGGGATTGGTAAAACCTTACTAAAGGGATCGTATAACACTTACTACCACGGATAAGTAAAATCCTACAACATACAACGGGTATTATATTCCCTATGGATCGAATAGCACCTACTTCCAGGGATCAGTTAACCCCTTCCCCCAGTAAATCATCAGAAAAACAATAACCACAGGAAGCAGTTAACCCTTTTCCCAAGGAATAAGTAAAACTATTCCCCTAGGGATTGGATAACCCTACCTCTAGGGATTTGTAAACCCATCCCCCAGGAATCAGGAAACCCCTATCCTAAAGACAGATAACACACACCCCTAGAAATTAGTTAACGTCTTTCCCAAAGATAAGTAAAAAACATACTATATCGGTTAGTTGAACTATTCCCCTTGGGATCGGATAACACTAACCCCCAGTGATTTGTAAAACCGTACCAGAGGTTTCAGATAATCTATTTCCCTAAGGATTGGATAACACCTACCCCCAGGTAAACCCTTATTTCCAAGGATCAGGAAACTCCTACGCAGGGATCAGATAACCCCTACCCCAAGGGATCAGTTTATCTATTCACTTAAGGATCAGATAACATCTACCCCAATGGAACAGTAAAACCTACCTCCAGGGATTAGATAAAACCTACACCCGGTATCAGTAAACACCTACCCCTGGAATCAATAAACCCCTACCCCTGAGATTAGTAAACCCCTATCCCAGGGTTCAGATTTTACGTTCCATCAGAAATCAGTTAATCTAATTCCCTAGGTAACAGATTACACTTTCCCCCAGGCTGGGATTAGTAAAACCCTATCCCCAAGGATTTTTAAAAACCCCTACCTCCAAGGATCAGTAAACCCCTACCCCTGGGTTTAGATTACAACTTCCACTAGAGTTTAGTTAATATATTTCCATAGGTAACAGATTACACCTACCCGTAGGGATTAGTAAACCCCTATCCCCAAGGATTTTTAAACCCCTACCTCCAAGGATCAGTAAACCCCTACCCCTGGGTTTAGATTACAACTTCCACTAGAGTTTAGTTAATATATTTCCATAGGTAACAGATTACACCTACCCGTAGGGATTAGTAAACCCCTACCCCCAAGGATTTTTAAACCCCTGCCTCCAGGAATCAGTAAAACGAGATTAGTCGGTCAGCTATAATATGAAGCAATATATATATATATATATATATATATATATATATATATATATATATATATATATATATATATATATATATATATATATATATATATATATATATATTGTATCGACACATTTGATTTGAAAATATAACGATTCACAAGTATGAATAGATACACAATAGTTGAAGGTCCCCCGTGCAACTTGATATATTTGTTTCCCACAGTTTAGAGCATATGTATACGTCTTTACTCTGTCCCAAGATATCCTGGATTTACATTTTGCTTAATTGCATGATATTTATAAATACCCCCAGGGTTCAAACGATGTTCATTCAAAAGTAGGAAAAATTTCCAAGATTTCTCAGTCAAACCGCCCCTGTTAGCTTATCGGGTTTCAATACAATGCTAAAAATTGTGAAGTCTACGGGGATTTAGTATTGCAGCAAGCCCGGATGATAACATTGTAAAATTACGCAATGTATTCCGAGTGTATTCCGAATAGAGGAAAGATGTAAACATTCCCCATTATAAAACTCCGTAAGGAGTCTTTTTTCGTTCCTGTGAATTTTTCCGAATGAAAAATGATAATGTGTCAATGAAATTATCTTGGAAATTATCCCTTTCAACTATTTCAAATGCACTTCTTTCACATGTATGTGTATTTTTATTAAAAAAAATCGTCCAAATGTGCTGCATAAATATCTTGGGACAGACTATATATGCTTTTTTTTCTTGTAGAATCAATTCCGGAGGAATTTTCCATTGTGGCTTCCTTTAGATTAAACAACATGGATCTTACAAACGATAAGTTATCTATACCTCTATTGACGATTTACAACAAACAAGCTCGGGAGGTCTTGGGGTTGTACGTAGGACCAAACTCCAAGTTCCTTCTCAGTGACAATGAAGCGCGCACCCCAGTAGAGAAGGCCACGTCATTGGAATCCTTTGCAATAAATGACACCAAGTAAGAAAATCAAAGGAAGTGCCTTATATTGAGAACACCAGCAAAAAAAAATATAACAAATCATTTTAAAAATGATGTGGGATACGCCGCCCCCCTCAGCCCCCATTACAAAATAAATTTCGGAATTTTTCTTTCATATGGCATGTTCTTAACCTTAGATAGATAATTATACTATCATAAAATCTCTTTTTAGCCCAAGAAAAAAAACAATTACATGGTAGATATAATTCATTATCTATGGTACTGTTTACATTTATCTCCATAAATATGACATGACTATTAGCTCCGTCCCACCTTTGAAAGTCTTTCAAATACACTTAACCAAAAATATGTTTTGAATATTTTTGGAAAGGTAAGAATTATGAAAGCTCCATCGGGATTCGAACTCATGACTTACAGATTCGTAGTTAACAAGCCCCCATTACGCAACGTTGTAAAGTTATAGTTTTGAGAAGAAAAACATTCATAAAATTATATTCGATTTTATTGGTTATTAGTAAGTTTATTTAAGAAATGAACTCAATGTCTACCCAAGTTATACGAGTATTACCTGGGTTGGGCCAATTTACGCTTATAATCCGCGAAGCGGATTATAAAAAAGTGTAAATTGCTCCAAACCAGGTTATACGAGTATAACTTAGGTAGATATTAAGTTCATTCCTTATAATTTAATTTTCTTTAATTTGCTGTACAAATTGAGTCCGATTAACTTTTAAAAATAATATTAATCTGTTCAAAATTCAAACGTTACGTTAAGCGGATTAGTAAATTGTCTATCCAATCAAATGCCGCGTTACAACAGAATTAAATTATTAGAAAGTACTTGCAATATGGAGGTCTTCCGTATAACCTTAAGGTATATTTTTCTCCTTCAGCTGGTCAATGTAATTTGTCAAAATCTATCTATATGTCAAAGGAGAAAAACTTACTTTGTCATGCTCATAAGTAACTTCTTAAAAAAACAAAAGTCTAGTGGGTCTTCACCATCATAACCTGATGTTGTTAACCTTTCATGTTGTTACTTGTCTTTGCCATACGTATAAGAACTGCATTATATTATAATACACACACACACACACACACACTCAATTAGTATAATCATGATTATAACAAGTGAACTACTCTTGTCCGATCTACTAAAATCCTTCATATACAATTCCTCTGTTGTAGCAAGGTCTACCCATTCTCTTCGTTTTATTCATTGCAAATACAGGGTTACAATTTCAAACCAGGACGCAATTCACTGTTACAGGGTGTACAATATCATTGATAATGCGTAATGCATTGCAATAAAAACGATCAAAGCTACCAACACTAATCAGGAGGTGTCATATTTATTTAGTCTCGTTTTTAAGTCATGAAAAACATGATAGATTTTCTATGATAGGGATACAATTCTTGCATTCGTTATGAATATACCGTTTATGACAGAAATAATATACAAACAGTGAAATGTTTTAATTGTAGGTTCAAAACCCTATTGACGAAAACAGTATAAAGTTTAAAACTTCTGACGTCTTTAATGCAAAACTTCATTTTATTGCACATTGTTTGCAGTGATGAAAATTAACCGAAACAAGTAAAATTATCAATTTAATTAATTTTTTCTAAATATTCAATCAGGATATCCGTACAAATAATTGTTTATTATAAAGTTATTTTCTAAATCGGTGAATTTTAAATAAATGTGTTTAATGATATCTTTCTCAGGTGGCACAGAATTGGTATAAGCGTGAGCTATGGGAGACTTACGTCATACATCAACTGCGAACTCGGGGATAAAGAATCGTTCAAACGTAGCACAGAACCCGTCAAAAATTTCGACACGGAGGGAATGATTTTGATTGGTCAGGATTTCAACGACTCGCCTAAATTTCAAGTAATAAGTCTGATACATCAAAACATTATTTCATTTCTCCCGAATATTGATTTCCTTAAAGATGAATCTAAAATGACGACAGAATTGTATTTTATTTTGTTTGTCTGTTTGTTTTGTTTTTGGGTTTTGTTTTTTTGTTTTTTGGGGTTTTTTTGTTTTTGTTTTTTTTTTTTTTTTTGGGGGGGGGGGGATGTTTTGTTTTGTTTTTGTTTTGTTTTTTTTTGGGGGGGGGGGAAGGGGGTTGTGATCTTTTTTTTCGATTTACAACAGTAAAATTAATGGAGTACTTAATTAATTTTTTTATTCTTCAGGGAGATATCCAAGACCTTATTTTCATTCCTTTCGCTGAGGGGGGCCAGGACGCATGTTCATACTATACTCCAAACTGTGACCATGCATTTTACACCGCTGCCTACCATAACTCTCTGTCTAACGAGACCTCGGGTAGTTCCCAGGGGGGTCAGGCTACCGGCGGAATGGCAGTGGGTGGTGGGGAGGTCGTGATGATGGAAAAGTCGGATATGGGCATGGGTGCCGGAGGGATGGTGATGGTGGATAAATCTGGTATGGGTGTCGGAGGAATGGGTGTTGATGCCGGGGGAATGGTAATGGTGGATAAATCAGGCATGGGCGCGGCTGGGGCCGGTGGAGTGGTAATGGTGGATAAATCAGGCATGGGTACCCTAGATCACTCTGGTGGATTCCTTGTGGATGCTGAAACAGGCGAGACTGTGGGGAAAATGGGAGGTTCGGTTGTAATGGGAAAAGAAGGGGTACCGGTGAGTATATGACATAGTGTATATATTGTCCATACTGTTAACCGTTTGGTGAGGTGAAGATGGTTTGTTGTATTGCAACAAACACCGGCTTGAGCTGCATAATGTTCCTGACAGTTGTATTCTACAAGAAAAGTGTAGAAATATTCTTGGTTGTCATAAAAATTATTGTTGGTAGAAAATAAAACACATTTTTTCTTAACATATTTCTTTGAATGTCATTCAATAACAACCAATGATATCAGGGTGGGATGGGGGGGGGGAGGAGTTCAGTCCCATATACATTTTGCATATCGAAGATATAGGTCTTTATTACGTAAATCTCTGTCAATTTTGTCTCATTTAGCTCTTCCGTGATCATTTGCTGTATTTATTACAAACTACATGACATCATCTTAATACTATTCGAATTACTAATTGGATGTTCTTGATCAAAATTTTGATTTGTACTATACTTTCCTGTAGCTGTTTTATGCCTTTGATTCTTCAGTGTACAATGTCAGTTTCTTGTTTTTGTAGATGATTAAGTACGACGCCTCAACTGGAGTTTCCTATGCTTACCGATACGTAAGACGTCAGAATGTGGTCAATGTTCTCAAATGTTCAGATGTCTAATTGCTAAAAGATATCATAATTCAAGTAAATTTTTGTAGGGCCAAGTTGGACCCCCAGGACCTAGGGGACCTCCAGGACCCCCCGGGAGACAGGGTGATCCGGTCAGTAATCGTTTATTTTAGACAATCGATGCAATCATGAATTGAAATTTTACATTTCTAAAAATAAAATAGAATATATAGATTTATATAAGTAATTTTCAATAATTATTTGAATTTTTAGCTCAGATTCATTTAAACTGGTTTACATTCACTGGATCAAAAATAATTGTGTCTTTCGCCAGGGTTTTGACGGACGTGATGGAATTCCAGGGGCATCCGGTATGCCGGGACCTCCCGGAAATGTCTTTATCATAGATGTAAGTTTTGTGAAAACTAGGCGCTTTTTTAAAATTCTGTTAATTTCTAATTTGATAAATTAAAATAATACTTTTAATACATTTTAAACTTCTATTTGCATGATACAAAATCAACCTTTTATTTAAAAAGATAACATGGCAATGAAATTGAGTGCCCCTTTAAATAACTGTATCACTTATTGCAGTAATGATATCAATTAAATAATTTAAATTGAAATCTGCCTTAACTTGAATGTTCCTTTTATTTTGAATTATGTTAATTGCAGGCAAATTTTGCCTCAAAAACATCCCACCAAGCTCAAGCCTTCAGAGAAATCCTCGGACAGCACATGGTTTGTATCCTTGTAACCACGGACTGTGAGACTTAGACTAGTCATGACATTTTCGGAATTTACCCGATGATATTTTTTTTTGCTTTCAGCTTGCAATGCGTGGAGCCCCAGGACCCCAGGGCATGACCGGTATCCCCGGCCCAGCGGTACGTGACCCACAGTTCATACTTTTCTTATTTTTAGCCATAAAATATTTTTTCTTTGTTCAAACACTACATGCACTTTAAACGATCGACTGATTTGTGTTATCTTCAACAAAGATCAGCACTGACTTTGTGATAATATATATGATGATTGTGTGTGTGCTCTGTTGCAGGGGCCTCCGGGTATGGATGGACCAAAAGGAGACATTGGAAACCCGGGAGAACAGGTACTCGACTTTTATGGGTGTTTCATCAAATTAAACTTAAGCTTAAATTCTAGAAGTACGAAACTTTCATTGATCATCATATGAACTGTAATCAAAATGTTCGAATCAACAATATCGAAACAACCTTCTGTTGGCAATTTGTAATACTGAACAGTTTTACCTACCGTGTACAGTTCGATCTTTCTGTTTAGGGTATTCGCGGAACAATGGGATTCCAAGGATTGGCAGGACAGCCTGGAGACAGGGTTTGAATTTTTTTTTCAACGTTTTAGAAAGTTTAATCTGATTATTCTTTGCTAATTTGTAAATTCAAACTCCCTTTTTATTTGGTTGGTTTAGGGAAAATCTGGCTTAGACGGAGAGAGGGGAGCATTGGGTCCTCCAGGTGAAAAGGTAAATTAGATATTTTACACGGCATAATGGGTTCATTTTAAAACTAACATGTCCATATTTGGGCATAATTGGCGAGTTTAGATAATGCCAGGTAAATGAAATGAATCAGATCATTCGTAAAAATTGTTTATAGGCGATAAAAATACAAATATTAGGCAAAATACAAACTTTAAACTGAAATTATGTCATAGATTATACAGTCTTCGGTGCTTACATGTAAGCGCTTGTGCCGTCCAGTATCTGACAGAATGAACAGTCATTGGCAATTATATCACAGACATGCATCTCATTCATTCTGTATGTTAATTTGTTTATTTTTCAGGGACCCCCTGGTTATCCCGGCATGCCTGGCTTCCCAGGACCAAAAGGAGAACGAGTCAGTTTCTATGTTATCTAATGTTTATAAAAAGATGAAAGAACTATATATGATATTAGTCAAATTTGGCCCCCAAAATTCGCTATTTTTAAAATGATTCAGGTACATTACTTTGTTGTGTTATTTTATAAAAGAGTTGACATGAAGTATGTTTTTTACCTATTTATTTGAGTTATATGCACTCACTGTCAGTATATGACGTCAGAAGTGACGCTATTTTTATAATTCAATCAAAATCAATCAAAAATTGACATTATTCTTATCTTTTTTCGAATGGGAAATATAGAGCGACTCTTTGAACAAGAAGGAACTTTTTGTCACTTATAAGTATTGGAGAGATACATCTTTGGTGAAAATATTTTGTTTGTTCAAGCAGTCGCTCAATGTTTCCTTAAAGAAAAACTGCCTTAAAACAAGCCGTTTTATGCTAAAAATGAGAAAATGGCGGGAAAAGGTAAACTTTATGATGTCATATTTTTAAATTGTGGGCACTGAAATCAAAATGTAAGTTATGAAAAAACTTCAAATGTATATTTGTACAAATAAAACAAAGAATTACAGTAAAATGACAATGTTCATTTTAGGGGGCCATTTTAGGCTCAAACCATATATAGTCCTTTCGAATGAATTTACTTTAAAGAAAGTACATATAATATATCAATATTAGAATATAAATAAACCCTTTCACTCGTGAAAAAAGGTTGGAGTAAGATGAATGCCGTATTAATTTTTATTGATTTTGTAACAGGGACACGTCGGGCCAACGGGTTCACCCGGCCCAGTGGGGCCAGTGGGCAATGTGGTATGTAGTGGTTAAATTCTAATTGTTCTCTTAACTCCTGACAAGTGGTTAAATATCTTATTAGTTCATAATAAACAGCATTGGCAATTTGTATACTATGAAAATAGTGTTAACTAATATATTTGCTACGCCAAAGATGATTTCAATCTGGGTTGTGTTTAAATGCTTTCTTTTCTTGTTTGGTTAGGGAGACATCGGTGAGGCAGGGCCCGTGGGACCACCGGGAGAAGTTGTAAGAACTGTTCCATTTCATTTTTGAGCTTAATTCTTAAATACATTGCCTCACTTGTAAATGAGCAAATTTTTGTTTTTCCATAGGGACCTCGAGGTTTTCTTGGCCCCCAAGGACGCCCCGGACCCATCGGAAACCCGGTTAGTCAATCTCTCCATCTCAGTCAAATGTTTTGAATATCAAGCACCTGTTAAATGTAGTTGACCAAGCTCGTTCGTATCTTGCCTTGTCTTTACAGGGTCTCCCCGGGCTGGAGGGTGCGTCAGGGCCCAAAGGAAACGATGTGAGTACTGTTTGCGATGATGTTGTGAGCACCAAATTTGGTATACTAGTTTTTGATTGTGAGTGCATTTTATGAACTTTCTGTTGTCTTTCAGGGATTGATTGGAGCCCCCGGCGCCCCCGGACAGCCAGGAGCCCCCGGGGCCTTAGTAAGCATCGATGTCATTGTCGTGATATATTCCAGGATTTACCAATTCCATCGTTCTTTTGAGTAATCAAATAATTTTTTTCATTGTTTTAGGGGCCCCCTGGACCTCCTGGCCCCCTTGGTCCTCCCGGAATTCCTGGACCTATGGGAAAACCCGGTCTTCCTGGATTACCAGGTCCAGTTGGACCTCCAGTAAGTTGAACAGTTTTTTGACGGCAACGCAAAAAGCATTTTATACGAAAAAAAAATTTTATATTTCAAGATTCTTTCGGGGGGTATCCATCGTCCAAATTCATGGTCTACAGTCTGAATAACACGTGAGCCACGATTCTAAGTCCTTCAGAATGAATGGAAGATGAATATGTATTTAAGTCTTGGATTAGGACGATATTATGGTTTGAATTGTAAAAGTTCTTGATTTATTGATTGCTCTATCGTTTCCAGGGTATAGCAGGTACCCCCGGTGAGACCGGGATAAAGGGAGACACAGTGAGTTCATTCCTGAAGTTTTCTGGATAAATACTGTTAAAACGTGCACCAAAGAAATTCTGTGTGTCTTTTCTGACTTTTCAGTTGAATATATATAAGTAAGTTATATAATCATGCTTTATGATATGCTGTCTTCTGTGTAGGGTGTGATGGGACTGCAGGGCATCACGGGATACCCTGGACCGCGCGGCATCAAAGTGAGTTACATTCACATTGTATCAAGTGTTACACCGGTGTCATTAATATTTCGTGTTTTAATTTTGAATCCAGTTCTAAACATTACTACCTATCTTAACTTGTTTAATTTTAGGGAGACATCGGACCCTTTGGAAATCTTGGGGAGAAAGGCGAGAAGGTCAGTGGACGATATACACATGTATTACTGTCTGAATGAATAACTTCTTGGTTCCTGATAGATTTAAGTAAAGAGGCTTAAGCCTTTTATTTCATATTATAAGAAGCAAACCAGAAAGTGAGAAAAAAAAATCATTGCATTTGTATAGTAGATTATATTTATATTAATACACGTACGAAAGGTTTCACTAGATGCCGAGTTCATTTTTTCTGTAGGGAGATCTTGGAATTGTGGGAGGTAAAGGAGACTATGGTGCACCAGGAGAGAAAGGAATACAGGGGGAACCCGGTCCTCCCGGTCTGGAGGGAATAGAGGGCACAAAGGTGAGAGAGAGAGAGAGAGAGAGAGAGAGAGAGAGAGAGAGAGAGAGAGAGAGAGAGAGAGAGAGAGAGAGAGAGAGATATGTATGGAGGGAACGTGACTTAAAGGGGCATGGTCACGGTTTTGGTCGAGAATTATTTTCCCTTTTTTTTAAAAAATAAAAATGGTTCAATAAGCCATTTTTATTTGGCAACCAAAATTTGAGTGTCATTCATTGAGTTATAAGCGAGTAACAGAGCTTACAATTCTTTGCTATGTAAACAAAGCTTTTGCTTATATTTTGAATGTTGACGTGAACATTCTAGTTTTACACCTAAAATGAATGTGTTAAAAACGTTAGAAACTGCTTATTTATGCTTAAAATAAATACAAAGATAGACAAATTAGCTTTAGAAGTTTTTTTACTGGTATATTGAACCTATGAAAACAAAAACAGGGCACGAGCCTTGTTTACATGACAAAGAATTGTGAACCCTGTTTCTTGCTTATAACTCTACGACTGACTCTCAAATTTTGTTTGATCATTAGAAATGCATTCCTAAACCATTGTTAATAACAAAAACAGAAAAATAGAATTTGACCAAAATCGTGACCATGTATATATGAGCCATTCTATTGTCTACAAGTGTCACGATAAACTTTTAAGGCCCAACATAAAAGACCAAAAGTAAAAAAGTTTTGCGTAACAGCAGAAATCATCGCCTTAAGCTATTAAAGCTTTAAAATTGTATGTGCATACCCTCAATGTATGATGAGGTATGTGCTTGCGATAAAAAGGCATTGAACTTTTAAAAGAGGGACAAGCAAATTATGCCAAATAAGAACAATATTAAAATCTTAAATTATTTCGTCAATTTTTTCAATGAAAGTTTTCAGTTTGATATATACGTGAAATGGTAGGTCAGGTCTTTTTGTTTACAGGGAGATCCCGGCCCCCGGGGAGAAACAGGCCACGCCGGTCCTCAAGGTGAAAAGGTCAGACTGCGCTATTTTTTATTATTCATAACATGTAGAATTTAGTAGTTTGGAAATTATACACCGTTTATCAAGTAATTCTGTATGGAAATTATGTATTTTGCTTCATGTATGAAACATGATATTGCAGGGAATTATGGGAAGTCAAGGAATGCCGGGATACCCAGGACCACAAGGACTCGTGGTTTGTAAATGCATTACTTCTTCAAGAATAAATATGAAAAAAACCCAGTTAACATTTACTTTTGCCTGGAAATAGTTTGCAATTTGATTTTCAAGTTAATGAATTCTGCTCTTTACAGGGGCCCGCCGGAAGGAACGGACGCCGCGGTAGGAGAGGCGCACGCGGGAAACCTGTAGGTAGATTACAGTAAGCTGTAGGCCGAACCATACAAACACTACCTATAGGTCGTGTTCTCTAAACATTTTCTTATGATTTCAGGGTTTGCCTGGACCCCATGGAGATACTGGAGAAAAAGGCCCTCCGGTAAAATAAACTCAGCCGATCTTCACTTCAATTCTGATAGCTTTCTATTTAAATAATGATACATAAACAGAGTTCTTTTTATATCAAACGATCATTGCATGAAGATTTCATTTTCATGCGATCTGTGTATGCAAGTATAAAGATATTAATGAAATTAAAACCAAAAGGGTCCGACGGGAGAGAGAGGAAAGCCGGGACCAGTGGGACAAATGGGACCCAAGGGAGAGTCAGGAGTTCCAGGGCCCCCAGGATTCATGGGGGAGCAGGGTATACAGGGACCCCCGGGGCCAACAGGTCTCATGGGCCCACAAGGCCCGCAGGTACATTCTTTTACATGTATATGGAGGTGGCTATCTTAATCGAAGAGATATCATGAACATAAATACGGCTATTTACAGAATGAATAATTTATATATAAAACAAAAATGTTCTAATCATCCAAATGCGTTTTTATTAGGGTCTTCCAGGTCAAGACGGCTTTCCGGGTACATCAGGGGAGAGGGGACTTCCGGTAGGTGGAAGCTTCCTATGCTGAAAAAGATGTATACATAACATATTAATTTGAGAATGTTCATAAAATATTGATAGGTTGAGAATGATATACTGTATGTGTACTGATTTGGTACTGATTGTTTACCTTAATGTCTTTAAATAGGGCGAGCCAGGTATACCCGGCTCACCTGGACAGATGGGAGTGATGGGACCACAGGTATGTCTCACCTGTATGTAAATATCATAAAGGCAAATCGACAGAATGTTATTAAAAACTCAATCAATATTACAGTAATCAAATATAAATAAAGCATTAAATATTATGTTTATATTTAAATATGATACAAATAGATGACTAGGCATGGGATCTCTTTTTCAAATGAATACTCTCTTTTTGTAAAATAAAAGTATATAAAAGGGGTGCTAGAAGAATAATATTAGAGGATCATTATATTAAACCTCTAAAATGACATCACAGAAACCTTCTATAAAGTTATTGTTGAATGTGCTTGGAATCTGTAGTAACAGGATCTCTACAATATTGGTTGCTCTGTTTCTAGGGACCCCAAGGAGAGCCCGGAGCCCCAGGAGACAGAGGAACACCTGGAAACCAGGTAAGCGTCAACCTGAAAGAAAGATGCAGGTAATGACGTATCCTTTCCGATTTGTGTAGTTTCTTGATAAACTTACAAAACACGTGATTTCTGATATATTTTTTCTGCAGGGGATGCCGGGAGATACCGGACTTCCGGGTGCCGCTGGCGACCGTGGACATCCGGTATGTACTTCGAATACTCTAGATCACGTTAACACGGCTTTAAGACCTATAGCCGACAATGCATTACGGATATGAATGCTAATACAAAATTTTTCTTTATTCATTTTTCCTCAAGGGACCTCCGGGACCACCTGGAAACGAGGGAGTACAGGGACCACCCGGCCCCCCTGGTGCTAAAGGCTTGAGAGGTTACCCGGGACCTCCGGTATGTTCTTAACCAGTGTGTTATCTTGTAATATTTTTAATAAAACGGGAAAAGTATTTTCGTGGTTTCGTTTGTACTTATTGATGGCTTTGTGCATCACTAGGGTAAAGATGGACCGGCTGGTGAGCACGGCTCTCCTGGACCGCTGGGACCAAGGGTAACGTAACTCAATAAAACAATCTGAAAGAGTTGTCTCTCATTTACAATAAGCACTGTGATTGCGGTACGATTGCTGTAAGCAACGTGTATTTTAGATATTAACAATTATCCAATTTTATTCAGGGTGAAAAAGGTAACATTGGTGATACTGGACCAGCCGGAAGCCCGGGAGTACCGGTAGGTATTTATAGCTATGACGTAATAATTTAAGGGACATTCATATACTATATTAAGTATATTTGACTATAAAGACCATGCTACGATATCGGTATATAAATATATCATATACTTATTTTCTTGCTATGAGAACGATATGAAGTTTATTGTCCGCTAAGACAGCAACTATTTCACGAGGCGAAGCTTGCTATCGCCCGAATAGTCAGTAAATAGGTACTAGTATTTTATTATACCGAAAAACAACTTTATTTGTCGGCGATGAAGAATTTCTGAACGATAAACAAATTAGATTTATTGAACTTTGAATTTAATGCAAAGATCGGGTTATGTCAGAGGTGTTCTGAGTTTTATCAAGCAGGGAGGTGAATAGTTTCGATGACTATTCATAATGGGCAGATAGCACGGAAAGTGTTATTTGAAAATATTTACATAGGTATTAGAATAAATATAAATATAATATATATTTATACCCAACTCAACGAAGTTGCGAGGAGTGTAATGTTTTGGACCCTTCCGTCAGTCAGTCAGTCCGTCAGTTTATGTTCTACATTATATGTATATTTATATCAAATATATAAGTGTATATATATATACATGTATATATATATATATATATGAAGTTGCGAAGGGTTCAATGTTTTTGACTTCTCCTTTAGTCAGTAAGACAGTCAGTCCAACAATCCTTTTTTTAAGTGCAACTACTCCTAAACCAAGCCATGAACTGTATATAGTAATGAAACTTTGTAGGTATTTAGAACACAATGTGTAGATGTGCATAATATCAGGAATTTTGATTTTTCATTATTTCTTCGTGAATTTTGGCCGTTTTGAACGAAGAATTTTGTCCCTATATAAAATATTTTAATGAACAGTTTGTAAGTGCAACTCTTCTTTAACCGCTGCGTGGAATTCGGTTAAACTTTATAGGCATTTCGGACACAATGTGTTACTTTACATATTACCAGAACATTCTGATTCCATTGATTTTCTCAAAATTAATTTCTCTCAAATTGATCCACAAAATTTTGTAAAACTTTATTTTATAGCTAATTAGGAAATTTTTATTCCATTTTTTTTCTGCGAATTTTGGCCTTTTTTTAACTTCATCTAGGCATATATATTGGCATTATATTGAATATGGTAATGGACATAATGGACAGTTTTGAAGCGCAAATTCAGTCAAACCATTTCCCAGAATTTAAAAAAAAAAATTGCACGCAAAGTGTAGAGGTCCTAATTACCAATGGATATCGATTTCATTATTTTTCTGAGATATTTTGGCCTTTTTAAATTTAAAATCTTGGCTTTATATTGAATATATTAATAAACAGTCTGTAAGCGCCACTCGTCTTAAATTGCTACATGGAAGTAAATCTTTACATGCGTTTAGGAAACAATTTGTAGATTTACATATGCCAGGAAATTTTAATTTCATTATTTTTCTGGGAGTTTTGGCACCTTTGAATTTAGAATTTTTTGTTGTTAAAGACTAAGGAACACGTTTTGAGCTTTGTTCTTACTAGTTTTCAATTTAAAGTTAAAAATTATTTTTAACTGTAGATTGAAATTAGTGAAGGACACTATTATCAAAATATTTTGTGTATTTAATGCAATCCTTGCCTTTCAATTTGGGTAGTATTACCAAATAATGGAGAGCGTCAGGTATTTGGGCTTACATACCTTTTCTTTCATTAATTATAGATTATATATTTATTGGTATAGGGGCCACCTGGACCTATTGGTTCCGAGGGACCTCCAGGAACAAAAGGTGATGCGGTAAGTATGTTCTGTGAACAGTTTGTGAACCTCGCCGATTCTCGTGAATTTGCTTGATTTTTGAAGCTTCGAGTAGTACGATTTTTTCTGCATTTAGGGACTTGAAGGTGCTCCAGGATTTCCGGGCCCAGAGGGATCGCCGGGACCGAGAGTAATTCTTTTAATTCATATTTTAAATATAATGCCAAATAAATTACAAATATTTTCAGTAATGATTTATAATGATGATTACTCTAAATACAGAATAATGGCTAATAAGCCTGTAGATACTGAGGTATTGATGTTAAGTTTTGTTGTAGGGATACCCAGGACCTGCCGGTCCATTAGGTCCCCCTGGAGAACCAGGAGACAAAGTGAGTACATTTCATTATAGCGATCCCCATGTTAATCTTGTTTATACATGCTTCCAATTCATTTAGGTTTACAAGAGAATGTACAGCATCCTTTTTTTGTTGATAAGAATATTGTTCTTCCTCGAGACATTATTTTCTAGGAGATTAGTTTATTGTAAATAAAATGTTTGTGTCTTTAATTATTACTGAATGATGTTGGCGTCTTTATTTTTCTACTGAATGATATTGGCGTACTAGTATGTATTGTTCTACTGAATGATGTTAGGTACTTTATTGTTCAGACTTCTATTGATTGATGTTGGCATCTGTATTATCCTACTGAATGATGTTAGCGTCTTTATTGTTCTACTGAATGATGTTGGTGTCTGTATTGTTCTACTGAATGATGTTGGCGTCTTTATTTTTCTACTGAATGATGTTGGCGTCTGTATTGTCCTACTGAATGATGTTGGCGTCTGTATTTTTCCACTGAATGATGTTGGCTTCTTTATTGTTCTACGAATGGTGTTGGCGTCTTGATTGTTCTACTGAATGATGTTGGCGTCTTTATTGTTCTACTGAATGATGTTGGCGTCTTTATTGTTCTACTGAATGATGTTGGCGTCTTAATTATTACTGAATGATGTTAACGTCTTTGTAGGGACCCACGGGTGAGCCGGGATCCAGAGGCCCGAAAGGAGACCACGGAGAAATGGTAAATACTCAACATGGGTTTAGTTTTTTAGAATATCTTTTATTATTGGTTTTACGAAAGAATATGACAAGGGAAATTATTAATTAGTAAATAAAGACGTTAAACTAAGGCAGGGTCGCATGACGTTTTATGTTTCTCTGTAGGGACCACCTGGACCTCAAGGACCACAAGGTTTACAAGGAAGTGTGGGACCAATGGTATGTCAGCGATACTAGTATTCTTAAAGTCTAAAACCGTCCCAAAATGCTATATCAAGTATTAGTTTGTTTGTGCTTTTAATCTTGAAATCACGTGTGAAGGAATGCTTAGTAGAAACAGTCATACAAATCATTATAATATCATGTGCAAAACGTCAGTCAACCTTAATGTTATGTTTACAACACGGTTGTTTTCTATGGGTAGGGTAACCCAGGTGAGCCAGGCATACAGGGTATCCAGGGACCCCCGGGCCACAAGGTGAGTACAACACACCTGTATTTGTGTTTTAGAATAGGAAGAATCGTTGCAATTATCCACTTTTACTTAAGTAAGTTTAAGGTATCTATACGGATCCCTAATGATTACAGGGAGCCACGGGTCCACCAGGGGCAACAGGCATGACGGGATTACAAGGACTCCAGGGACTTCCAGGATTGTCCGGAGATAAAGGCGAGCAGGGAGACAGAGGAATGGACGTGAGTGATTGACTTCTCTGATAATCAAGATTACATCTTGATTAAATAATACATATATAGCTGAACCGTTGCAAGGTTACAACAACCACAGGAAGTATACAAAATAAAAAATAATACGTTGTAGGGTCCCCCCGGCGCTCCAGGACCGCAGGGAGAGCCCGGACCGGTGGGTCCAGAAGGTCCAACAGGAAAACCCGGGGCTCCCGGATTAGAGGGAAAGCAGGGTCTGAAAGGAGAGCAGGGAATTCCCGGACCGGCCGGATCAGCGGGAACGGACGGCCTTCCTGTAAGGGACGGATATCTATATTCTAAATATCGAAAATTATAAATTTTCAGCAAACGATTTTATTTCAAAGATTTTGAATGAAGATCTGGAATTTGTAGAAAAAGTAGTACATGATTCATTTCTAATAGGGACCAGTTGGCGAACCAGGACCCAAAGGAGAGAACGGAAGACCTGGTCCCCAGGGTCCTTCAGGAATCAGAGGAGAGCCAGGTGTGCCAGGACCAAAGGGACATCCGGTAAATATAAATTAATAGATTACATGTACTTTGATACATATATTGTGAAATTTTTGTTTTGTGTGTATAGAATTTAAATTTGTTTTCTTAATAATCCAGGGGATGTCAGGTCCTCCAGGTGTTCCCGGACCCCAGGGTTCCCCAGGCTTGAAGGTAACGCACCCAAGTGATAAATCAGTATATTATCTGATGTCGTTAACTGGTCCGCGCAGATAAGAGTAATGCATTGTCTTGTAATTGCAGGGCGAGGCCGGACGTGACGGACCGGACGGAGAACAGGGACCCATGGGACCAGTCGTATGATTAATTTTATTATTTATCATTTTGATTTTGAATTAACTTCTATATTTATCTTACATAGGAAATAATCATGATTTTAGGGTCAACCAGGACCCCCAGGCGAGCCTGGGCTTCCGGGACAAACCGGAAAACAAGTAAGTAACAGCGGTGTTGTTTATTTCTACATGACAGTAACCCCAATAAAGCGTGGTGGACTTAATTGAATTATACATCTTACTATCAGGGCGAGATGGGACGTCCAGGTACCCAGGGTGAGCCCGGTCCAGCTGGCGAGAAAGGAGACCGAGGACTTCCGGGTCCACCCGGAAATCGTGGAATACAAGGACCACAGGTCTGTGATGAAAGAATTCTTGATTCTAATTACAATGAAACCAAGAAATGACATTAATGAACCAAATGTATTAGACTCTTTTTATACATTCAAAATTTTTATATTAATATACCAATTAATAATAATAATATATTATTAAATTATTCAGGGCAACCCAGGTGCTTCAGGCCCCGCGGGACCTCCCGGCGCAGCTGGTCCAGTGGTAAGTTTCCAGAGTTGCCAAATATAGTGTGATAAATAATATGCAGTCTTAAGATCTGGTCACTCTCTAGACATTCTATTGATAGGGTGAAGCAGGTGCTGTGGGACCCCCAGGAATACCCGGAGAACAGGGACTGATAGTAAGGAATGTTTATACTTAATAGTAAGTAATACATGTATAGATGTAATCACGAATGTGTTAAATGGACATTTTTTACAGGGACAACCCGGACCCACTGGTCCTAAAGGTGAGACAGGGGAGAAAGGCATGAAAGGTCACATGGGACGAGTGGGACCTCCAGGAGCTATTGGTGATCCCGGACCGAAGGGAGAGCCGGGTGAGCCCGGACCCCCGGGACCAAAGGGCGATAGAGGACCAATTGTAAGTCATTTTATACAATAAACAGTATAAACACATAGCAACACTTCATATCAGAAACTATCCATTGCTAAAACACAGATCTTCCAATCCATGAGTTTTTGGGGGGTTTTTTTTTTTTGCTTAGGGACCAGAGGGACCTCCCGGATTCCCTGGACCGGAAGGAACGTCAGGCCTGCCAGTAAGTTGTAAGGTCCTTGTGACCTGTTGTTAACTTGTACATTTTACCAGCCTTAATGTTTATATTGTGAAATTTCATGCTAATAAATTTAAACGTTTCATCCTTTTTTTAGGGACCTCCAGGACCCTCGGGACCTAAAGGAGAGCGGGTAATGTGTCCGTTAGGATCTGTTTTTGTCACGTGTCTAATTCATCGTTTGCTGCTATGCTACCCTTTACAATGAAATGACCTGAAATTTTTAAATATCATTTTGTTTTCAGATCTATTATTGTATTTTAAATATTGATATTTTGATTGTCATATTTTTTACCTAGGGTGATACCGGACAGAAGGGAGAATCTGGACTTCCGGTAAGATAACGGTCTTATTATATTCTAAACATTTTACTTACAAAAGATACTATTTTTATCACTTCTTTTTGAAAATTTTGTCATTGAACATTAGGGACCCACTGGGCCGGCTGGACCTCCAGGAGCATCCCAAGCTTTCCCCGCTGACATTTTCTCCTCTGCGTTCGCGCCAAAAGTAGGAGGCCGACGAAAGCGTGCGATCAACCAAGTCAATCAAAATTCCCTGGAGTTTGACCTCAACCAAATTGTTCAGGAAATGGAAAGCAAGAGCTACGAACTCCAAGATGGCGTCACTCTCCTTGTTGGAAAATTATTTGGACAGATCGAAAAGCTAGATGAAGAGATTCAGATGATCAAATACCCGACTGGGAAAGAGGGCAACCCTGCTAGCTCCTGTAACGACATCAAACTTGGAAACCCAGGATCTACTGACGGTCAGTCATGGCTAACAGCAACAAATTTCATTGTACTGTAACTAATAAACACATAAATTTTCTGTAACTTTTCATATCATTATGTTTCGAATCTAGTAACGTCTTTAATTGATTGATATAAAAGTCAACTTAACCTTAAACAAATAATATTAATGGTTAGGTTAGATTTTGTACAAAAGTCGATATATCGCTGATTATATATTCCTTAAACAGGGTGGTACTGGGTCGATCCCACTCTGGGGGCCTCAGGTGACGCCATCAAGGTGTGGTGTAACATGTCGTCAGGAAGCACCTGCATTTACCCCACAGATGATACCAAAATGGTAACCAAGCACTTACTCTGATACACTCTACCAAATCTCAGTCTGTAGATATGTTGATTGACATGCTCTTAGCAGCAAATGAGCGTTGATTGATTAAACGGGTTTTTTTTTTTTTTTTTGCAGTCTCCATTAAGTTACAGAAATGAAGAGAAGGGGCAATCGTTCAGTGGTCTTAAATCGGGATTTATGATTGAGTACCCGGATGACATACAACTGAACCTTCTGAGACTGTTCAGTGGGCGAGCGACGCAAACATTCACGTATTACTGCAAGAATTCGCTCGCATGGTATGACGAAATGTACAAAGATAAAAACCGCGCCATTATCCTAGAGGGCGCGGACAAATCCCAACACAAAACGAAAGACTTGAAGAACGTCATAGACGGTTGTAAGGTAAGCTAAAACCATTAGAACAATGCTGCACAGATTGTCATAGACGACTGAAAATAAGCTAAACTGATTACAACAATGCTGTGCATAATGTCATAGACGAACAGAAAATAAGCTAAACACATTATAACAATGCTGCACAGATTGTCATAGACCGACTGAAAGTAAGCTAAACTGATTACAACAATGCGGCGCATAATGTCATAGACGAACAGAAAGTAAGCTAAACACATTGTAACAAGACTGAAAGTAAGCTAAACTGATAACAACAATACTCGCAGAAGGTCATTGACGAATAGAAGGTAAGCTTAACACATTACAACAATACTCCCAGAAGGTCATTGACAAACAAAAAGTACATGTAAATGTATAAGCTTAACATATAAGGATGATACTGCACAGAATGTGATAGATGTACAGAAAGTAAGCTAAACAAACTAAAACAATAGTGCACAGAATGCCATAGCAAACAACTTTTCTTGGTAAGCTTTACACAGTGGAATAATATTGCACAAAATGCAATAGAGGGATGGGCAATGTTTACACATTAGTTCAGTTGTAGTATAAGGGTCAGAAAATGTAGCTATAGAAGGTCGCTACCCACAGGACTTCCACGTGGGGTCATTACTACTAAAAAAAAAGAAAATAATTATCAAAGTATAAATCATTGCTTTTAAGAAAAAAAACCCAAAGGTTCAGTAAAACACTTTTTTATAATTTACAGTTTTTCATTTTATAATACATATACATGTAACACATTCATAAACACATACCTACAGGTCATGATTATATAAATCTAGAAAACTATTCAGGTTGATACAATTTTGCATAAACTGAAATGAATAAAGCTCTTGAAGTTTAATATCAGTAAAACACTTTATTTTTGTTTTATTTCAGTCAAGAAAGGGAGATGGGAAAACTATATTTGAAATCTCGACAAAGAAGGTTGAGAGTTTGCCTATAATAGACTTTATTCCCACGGATTACGGCCAGACAGATCAGCAATTCGGATTCGAAGTCGGACCCGTATGCTTCTCCACATAAACTCAAGGCTCTTTAGATTTTATCAGATACTTCATTAGAGGGGACAATTTGTTATATTTTTGTGTATTTATTAAGAGGCGCTTCACACACACACATTGAATCAGAGTAGATGATTATTATACAAGGTATTCTCAACTATAATCACCGTAGGCTTTCGGACATATGATTATTCTAGATAATTGTGAGAAATAATTGTGGTAAACTCGGTTTATCATTTATAGCGAAACTGTGATTAACCGTTATATAAGGTTACGATTAATTGTAATCTACACCCCACGGTAACCATTTAGTAATGTAACGCTGATAATGTACCCCCATATTTCGCTCACTGTTTCTGATTAAGTCGCTCATTGTGTACGTCTGAATGAAAGTTGATTGCACACTCAGTTTGTTTTGTTTTATTTTGTGTCAGTTAACCATAAAATCGTACTATCATAATAAACAGAAAGGATTATGATCGACACAATTAGTGTTTACATTTATTTCAGTTTGAATTTAAAGTTTACAAAAAAGAGCAAAAAAACTAATTTCGCTCATCTATATCGTTTTTATATCAAGATCTGTTTACGTAGTTTGCCATTATTTTATGATGCCTTTGTTTTACACTAGCCCTTGTCACTACCAAGGCAGGGAACTAAATGAATAAAATCAATATGTCTTCTATAAACGGTTGTCAAGTTTCAGTACACGCACGAACATTTCTTTGCATTATCATGTGTAATTGTATAGTTTATCGTCAATGGTATCTGTCTAAATAATACCTGTGAGAATGTAAGTAATATTTTATTTTTAGGTTAAGAATCGTGCTCTTGTGATAATTAATCTTGGTTGTTTTGGTTTTGTATAAAATTTTGGCAATAGCAACGTATCGGGCCTTTCCAATTCAAAGTATCTGACGTTTATCAAAAACGTTCAAAAAGCCGGGTTTTTTTTTTTGTTTTTTTTTTTGCCTGATACGTTCGATGATGCTGGGTATATATTTCGGTAGAATACTGATCTACATCTTACCGGGAAAACCACAACTTTACGATAAAAACTTCATGCTTAAAATTCAATAGTGAAACTCTATAGCGCTGCAAAATGAAAAATTTTAACGCATGTATTCCCAACAACATGAAAACAAGTTTGCCAACTGTTTTCCAGTACTTTCAGTACTTTGATTTTTTTTTTTTACATTTTAATGACAACTGTCACAAATGATATGATACATGCAACGAATATTTGATTATTGGTAGTTAGTTTCAAAACGTGTTACGAAATTAGTCTGATGTTTTCGGTTCGAAATCTATATGTATTGTAAAAGTATTTTCAAAGCCTTTGAAGGCAAAAAGAACGAGAAAAATGTGAACTGAACACTTTTCCGACATTTTTGTGAACGTGAATTCTCTCATAACAATTCATGAATGCTGGTATATATAACTCACGTGTTAATAAAAACTGATCAGCCCTCAAAACTCGGCTCGTAACAAATAAAAGGACACTATGGTTTATTGCATCAGTAGTATGTATACAAATAGAAACAAATTTGGGCGGTGACAGAACTTCGATACCTCTCTTTTGCGATGCGCGAAGCAGAAAATCTGGAAACAAAGCAAACGAGATTGTATAAGCAACAGTTTATTGGAACAAAATCATCCTGCAGTATAATTTTACAACTTTACAGATATTATATTTATCATTCGCGTAAATGTATAATAATTAAACACTCTGCAATGAAAGTTGAACGGACTTGCCCCTTAAAAAGTATTTGTGGATTCTAACCCAGACTGAAATTCGACGATCAACCGAGGGCTCCGATGAGACCGAGGCCGGGGAATCCTGACCCCGCGGTAATGAGACCCCCCAGAAGGGGGTTACTGGCAGTGAGCGCTAGTCCGAAGGCTGAAAAAGTAGGGAAAACAGTGATAATTGAATATAGTAATAATGTGGTTAATTTTTCATGTTCGGTTTCTGTAAATTCTAAAAACTGTATACTATATCAGAAACATTAAAGTGGACATTGATGTTAGATAGTGTATTCAACATAGAATGAGCAATACCTCCACCGAGAGTGCTTTGACCACCGGCACCACCGAAGAGTCCCATCTGGTTTTGGTTTTGGACCGAGTTTAACGCAAGCCCAAGACCACCATAGGGAAGTCCACCCCCAAAACCGCCTCCGAATCCACCACCGAATCCGCCCCCGTATCCACCGAACCCGCCCCCGAATCCACCTCCGTATCCCCCTCCAAATCCGCCGAAAGCGTCTACAGGGACAGGGACGGGATAGTCCTGGGCCACGGGATAATAGATAACGGTGGAATAGCCGTTACCTTTACCTGAGAAAGAAAGAAAACAATCTTAATTCCATTTCAATTCTGTACAAATTATTCGTAAGCAAATACGTTAAATGGTTCGCAGATACAGCGAAAACATTGGCAAACACCTTTTCCGTATCCCTTTCCGCCGCTTCCACCATATCCGCTGTATCCGCCACCATATCCGCTGTATCCGCCACCATATCCTCCGTATCCCCCGTATCCGCCGTATCCACCATATCCGCCTCCACCTCCGCTGCCGTATCCACCGGCCAGACTGGCGCCAACGCAGAGCGATACCAACAGAGTTGTCAAAACAGCCTTCATTTTGTTTCTGTGGAAAGACCAAGAATTTCTTATATATATATATATATATATATATATATGCGATAATACGGAAGCTTATTTCAAATCTTTGTGGAAAAGGCACTCCCGTCTTTAAAATAACGCAAGATCCGAAATATCTTAATTAAAAGAGGAACCTAATGTCTAAAAATAATATCTTTTAATTTTTTCTTTACACAAGGCATTTCAAATGTCAGAAAACTCTAATTTTTTATAAAGTATTGAAAATAAAAACGTTTTTCAATAGACAACTAGAACAATTTTCAAATCACTTCAGATTTTAAAAATTTAAAGTTATCATATTTTTTCATGTCAAAAACCGATAATCCGAAGCATAATAATGGACGTCCAATTTATCCAGGGGGAGCAAAATGAAATAAACTCACTACTCTGGGGACTTCTGATGTTCCCGGCTACCTGTGTCCAGAGTGGAGCCCGAACCTCGAAACCCAGAATTTATTTTATACCAGCTGACCAATATTACAAGTGAAGGGGACCACAAAGGGTTGCCTGTAATCAATAAGAATGCATTCAGTTTGTATTATAAGATGACGATGCGGATTTTAAATAAAACATTAAGGACTTTCAAAATAGTAAGGAAGTATTTTTTTAAAATAAATAACAAAAATTATTATAACTTTTTAAAATTTCCCCCTGGTCTCCTTTGTTGTCAGTCTTCGCAATTTGATTGGCTGCGGTAGCTTTTCCCTCCTGACCATGGGTACGCTGTTACCGCATCACATGATGGATTGTCCGTGTAATCACGCTGTATCTCGCAAGCGCAAGAAGTCAGTATACCCATTTCACCTTAGCAAGGTGAATGGATGTACCTCCAAGGTATATTTTGTTACATAGGTAAATCACGTGTAACACCACCATCAAATGCGACCGACTACGCTACTGACCCATCTGGTGTTGCATGTGCACACTGCTCTTTTTGTACATATAATCGATATTGTCTTTTGTTTTATCATTAAACAACCTATAAACTTGTTGAATATATACGTTCCTGAACGTTTATTTTTTCATTAGCATAACAAGACATTTTTGATAGCGTGTTTAAGAGAATTTTCTGCGATGTCCCAATAGTGTTGATGCTTAGTTAGAGTTACTATGGTTGTATAAAATTGCCAGTTACAACAGAAGCAAACAAATATTTACTTTTATCGTAAGAAATGTGAATTGTTTAGACTTTGCCTCTATTTTGGTAAATCTTGAACTCTAGATGTGCATGCATTTTACAAAAGTTGCATAAGGGTCAGATAGAAATTTTTTCTGCCCCCCCCCCTTTAGCCCCTAATGCCAATTAAAGAAAATTTTTAAAAATTATCGGTAAAACAACCTTTTGAACTCCGTATGATTTAAAGATGTATTGCAATATGCCTTGAATGCGGTGGTATCAATAATTTCCTATGAAATATATCATTGAAACCTATAGACGAAACATACTTTAAAAATTCAAAGAAAAAGGTAAGACTATGTTCATCAACCTGAGTTAGGGCGCTTTTAATTTGAGCTCCTTGCATTAAAAATGCACGTTTTGCTATAACGATTTTACAGCAAAGTCATACTTATAATAGAAAAAAGTCGTAAGCGTTTAAAATTGGGGCAGAATGGTTTTGCTATAGTTTTGTTTTTAATTATGTATTTATGTACAATCATCATAAAGCAATTGTCTTTTACAAATTGAAAATTTTTCTTGTAATATTTTGTTTGAAAAAAAAACAAAACAAAAATCATTTTTTTTATCATAACAAATAAAAAACGACACTTCGCTATTTGAATTTTATAATGCACTTTAAAGAAACACAATGTTTCAGACTTTACTTTGATAAGTTACAAGTTTGGTATATTCAATTTAGATTAAAAATTTTCCTACATGAATCTTCTGTTTTAGAATGCATGACTTTAGTGTAGTCATAAACTTTTTGCTTTTTAATTAAATGAAATGCAATGTAGAAAGAAATAGATAAGAGCCCAGAAGGCGAATCAAATACAGCTATTTTGTATAGGTCTACCATACACATTGCTATCAATTTTAACACAATTTTGTACAAAAAATATCGATTCTACCCTTAAACAGATTTTTTCTCATGGTTTCTAAGAGGATATTGGGGAGCTGCATATGTGAAGAAAATGTCGGAATTTATCAAAATAGTGTACAAAAAATGTTTTCGTTGTGAATGAAAAAAGGTATTCGAAGAATAAAAGATTTAATGTCCAGATGTGAACCAACACTTATGGGGTTTTTTTTTTAAGACTGTCAATTTTCATGACTCCCTCTTCTCAATTAGCATCGAATATCCAGGCCGATGGTCGCACTAGATTTTGAAGGACTACACTGATATCATTGTATCATGAGCTGTACAGAGAATAAATACTGAATCACTTATATGATAAGGCATGTTAATCAGCATTATGAAATTATGTGATAGATAAGTACATGTTCTATTTTTTACGTTACGGAAATAAAACTTTTTTTACATTCATGAATACGAGAAAAGCTCCAATCGTGCCGATACGATTCCACAGTCCGCTTCCGAGCGGAACTATGTCTTTGCGCAATTGCATCAGGATCCATCCATCATCTTGCGTTTACAAAGTCAGGTTCGATCACGATATCCGCTACACAAATCTATCACGGGAGTCGTGAATTTGGGCGCTTTACGGGGCATCTTCTGTCTTGTGTAAGGTTAGGTGAGGGCCTGGTATTTAAGCTCTTGGTGGAATTATCGGTACATCCATTTGGGGCGCCGTGGATCAAAACAGCAAGGTATAGCACACAGGTTTTGTGTTCTGGATATATCAGCATTGGGATACTTTCTTTCTGTCTTTGTCCGTTCTGATGTGTAGTTTTGAACAGTTTTATCTCATTTTCATAGTCTATATAAAATATTGTCTAAAGAAATTTTTATTCTTCTCAAATTTAGCTTTTGGATAACTTTAGATACAAATTGAATTAACAGTGTGTTAAAATGGAGTCAAAAATAAACATTTCAAATTTTCCGTTTTTCCCTTTTAATATTGTTCACTTAAATGATTGTGAGAAAATAAAGTTCTCTCTCTCTCTCTCTCTCTCTCTCTCTCTCTCTCTCTCTCTCTCTCTCTCTCTCTCTCTCTCTCTCTCTCTGACATGTACCCGTTGCCTCTCCCTCTAATAGATGCGGATCCTGGTAGCGATCGCCGTTGTGACATTCTTTTCCTGTGCAACTGCCGACAGCTACGGCGGTGGATATAGTGGTGGATATGGAGGCGGATATGGTGGATACTCGGGTGGATCCGGTGGATATGCTGGCATGTATCCCGCTATGAGTGGATACAGCGGATATGGTGGATACAGTGGTTACGGTAGCAGTAGTGGATATGGTACTAGCGGTGGATACGGAAAGGGCAAAGGTCAAGGTGGCGGAGCGCTGTACATTCCTTACAATTACCCTAACCCTGTTCCATACCCAATGCCAGTCGGCGGAGGAGGTGGAGCGGCCGCAGCCACCCTCCCCTCCCTGCCTAGCCCCCTCCCACTCACTCTAGGTCAGGGTATTGGTAGGCAGAGGCAACAAACTCAAAACGGATGGTTAGCTGCTTTGTGTAAGTAAAAAATCATTATTGGGGTTTGATGCGTGAAGTCAGTGCCACACTAGGATATGTTCCTAACATAACTGATTGCTTCTTTTGTAATTGTATTTTCGAATATTTCAGTGGGAGGTCTTCTTTTATACTGGCTTTGGAACAGCAACAACAACAACAGCAACAGCGGATAAATTTGGAAAAACTTTGTCCTTTTTCGCTGTGAGCATAAAATGTGTAGAAATAACAAACCTGATGAATTTGGATAAAGTATCTATAAAATAAAAATAAATATAAAAGTTGTCGATATGTTGAAACAGAATCACAGTCATAATATCAAATTGTAGCAACAAGTAATCTGCGAATTCAATTATCAATGCTTTAAAATGACAGTTATGTTGGATTATGACATTTGTATGACTTTACAGAGCTGTTATTCCTTTTTTGTAGATTGTTCATCACGCAAGCTTGAATTGGTCGCCCAGTGTGTATGTTTCTTTATTGTATCGTTTTTGCATTTGCTATTAAAAGCACCTGTACCCAGACTCGGTCCGTGTTATAGATTTGTTGGATTAATTGCAGTTACTGCTATTACAGACATTCAGTCATTTTGTTCAGGATTTAGTCTCGTTAAATTAAATTCAAGGCATTTGAACAATTCAAATGCATTCAAATTCTAGGGGTTTTTTTAAATTAAAAACATACCAGAACCATCTATTACGGAAGCCCATTTAGGACCTATCAAAAAATATTTTTGAATTTGATATAACGAATTCTTGAATTTGTTAAAACGAATTTAAATCGCTATAACGAATTTTTTAATCCGTTATAACGAATTAAATTTGTAATAACAAATTTTAGGAATTCGTTATAACGAATTTAATCTGTTATAACAAATTCGCTGAATTCGTTATTCACAAATTTTGAAATTTGTTTTAACAAATTAAATTTGAAATAACGAATTCATGAATTCGTTATTTCAAAGTTTTAATTCGTAATTTCGGTTTTTTAAAATCGGTTATAACCTATTTCATCCAATATGTGGTAACAAATTTCATGTTTTGGGGAAGATTAAACGGGGTGGACTTCATTTGTTCCATATCGGCGTACGACAAAATGCGCCGATCAATTTAACAGCGTTAAACAGCGAAATGGTAAATAAAGTAAACTGGCGTAAAAACAAAAGTGGAGGAACATATTGTCACGGCTACTGCTGTAACCATGGTAACAGTTGTAAAAATACCAAAAATTGTTTAGTCAATGCTATTAATCAATGAGCATGCAGATTATTAAATAGTACTTGCAGCCAAGCCAATGTCGAACTTATGTCATAGAATTTATTTATCAGAATTTAATGCAAAACCGCACTGAAATAGATGCAAAAATAATGGCATTACGACTCTTCACAGTGCCTATTTATAAAATTTGTTATTCTAGTCGCCTTTTACCGATGAATACGATATCTTTAAACGCTTGCATGGGCATTATTCATATTTATTTTGGTCGGTGCGTGTTCAAATCCAATAAAGCTTGAAGGGCTTTGATAATATTCAAAGAATGATGCCTTTTTGCTTATATTTATATTATTTCCAATTTCTACACTTCAAACCAACATTTTAAAACCACTGATTTTTTTCATGCATAGAACATGTTATGTATTATTGCGGCAAATACATGTATCGTTTCTCGGTTATGCTGTAGGACACACCCATTTTGTGTCGCTCATTTTTTATGAAATTATTGGGCTATAGGTTTCAAAATTTATTTGTAATGTTATCACAGTAAAGGACACTTGAAAAATATGATATAATGAAATATGATATTTTATATGACAAAGCCAGGCATAATAACCAGGATGTGCGCATGAACCAACTTTCCATCGGGATTGGTAAACGTTTGGGAGGAAATTCGATATCTTCTTGGAGAAACTTCGAACTGATGATAGGTGCTAAAAAAAAACAACAACAAAAAACAATAAAAACAAACCAACAAACAAACAAAAAACCGCGACTTTTATATCATATAGTCATTAAAAATAATAGGAATGTTATGTAACTTTGGTTTACACTTTAAAAAAAATTTAATATTTGCGAAGACAATAAAGGCAATGTTACAGGAAAATGATATACACTTAGCTTCAAACGGTGGGTGGGGGTGGCAGGGAGGGGCCTGTCCCCATGCAGTTGTCCCCCCCCCCTTTCCTAGCATTTTTGGAGCAAGTAAAAAATTGAAAGTGACTGGGAGGAAATAAACAGTGGAATTTAAATTTGTGGTAAACTTAGCATTTCTAAAGCTAACCCAAGGGTCTACGATTTTCGATAAATTGCGCAAATATCAGTTCGAAGTTCCTCCAAACAGCTTTCAAATTTCCTCCCAAACGTGAGGTATAGTACGTCATTTTAAATATTATAACTATATTTTTAAGTGTCCTTTACTGTGATAACCCAGCCCAAAAAATATAAAATATGAGCGACACAAAATGGGCGTGTCCTACAGCATAATCGAAAAGCAGTATTTGCTGCGCTGCGTAATAATACATAGCATGCATATGTGTTATGCATTAAACAACAGAGGTTTTAGAATGTTGTTTTAAAGTGTAGAAATTGGGAATGATATAAATATAAGTATTAAAGTATTAAGGAATCATTCTTTGAATGTTATGAGTTGATTATTTCGGTCACAGCGTGGTAAAATCTATCATAACGCCCTTCGAGCTTTAGTTGATTTGAACACGTCCCGGCCAAAATCATATGAGACTAGTAATACTCAAAGAATGATTCCTTATTCTTAAATCAACTATATTCCAGACCGGTATTTTAATATGACGTAATCTCACGGTTTGGTGATGGAATGAGATGAAAAATGCAGATATATGTTGATGAATCAACATGTCCATTGATTGATAGCATTAATTAAGCAAATTTTTAGAATTATCCGTCGAAACAAACCTGTATATATTGTATTTTTGGTGAAAATGCGTCGGCACATATATAGCAGTTCTTGATTTTTTTGTTTCTATCCATGTAGGAATTCTAGCAAAGCCGATAAAGTAAGGTGTCTTTTGGAATTGTTACATCTGTTACCATGGTTACAGCAGCAGCCGTGACAATACGTCCGTCCACTTTTGTTTTTACGCCAGTTTACTTCGTTTACCATTTCGCTCTGATCAATTGATCGGCGCATTTCGTCGTACGCCGATATATATGGAACAAATGAAGTTCGCCCCGTTTAATCTTTTCCCCAAAACATGAAATTTGTTACCATAAATTGGATTAAATAGATTATAACCGATTTAAAAAAACCGAAATTACGAATTAAAGCTTTGAAATAACGAATTCAAGAATGCGTTATTTCAAATTTAATTTGTTAAAACAGATTTCAAAATTTGAAATAACGAATTCAGCGAATTTGTTATAACAGATTAAATTCGTTATAACGAATTCCTAAAATTTGTTATTACAAATTTAATTCGTTATAACGGATTAAAAAATTCGTTATAACGATTTAAATTCGTTTTAACAAATCCAAGAATTCGTTATATCAAATTCAAAAATATTTTTGATAGGTCCTAAATGGGCTTCCGTAATCTATGAAGTATAGCGTACAATATACAATATATGAATTATTCAATTTAACAAATGCATGTAAAGTTAAATAAGAAAAGCAAAACTAAAACAATAGTCCGGAAAATGCAAGTATTGTCATGTATTTTTTTTATACCCGCACTTTCTAAAGAAAGTTCGGGTATATTGTTGTTACCCTGTTCCGTCCGTCCGTCCGTCCGTCCGTCTGTCACGTTTTACTTTCTCAAACTGCTCTTACATCTTATAAACAGCAAACTCAACTCTTGGAGTTTGATTTGGGGTATCATGTTGTTTTGTTAAAAGGTTTTAAAAATTCTCTGTAAGTCCTGGGGGTCAAATAATTGGTAAAAAATGACGTTTTTTCACAAAAAACCTTCTTCCTCGAACTCCTCCTACATTTTAACAGTAGACAAATCATCTCTTGGAATATGTTTTAGGGTATCCTATAGATGCGCAATAAGGTTTCGGAATTTTCAATTTTGTCCTAGGGGTCATTTAATGGCTGAAAAATGACGGGTTTTTTTTACAAAAAAAACTGGTTTCAAAAACGTAATTATTTTTGGCAGTAGCCAAATGATCTTCTAGAATATGATTGGGGGTGTCATATTGAAGTGTGATCAGGTTCCAGAATTTTTTTTTTATTAAGGGGATCAGTGGGCAACAAAAAATGACGTTTTTTTGCAAAAAAAGTATGGTTCCCAGAACTCCTCTTACAACTTTTGGAGTAGCTACGTCATCTCTTAGGATATAATTTGGGCTGTCCTATACATGTAGATGTGCAATAAGGTTTTAAAAAGTTAAATTTCATCCAGGGAGTCAAATAGTAGCAGAAAATTGACATTTATCACTATAAAAAAAACATAGATCCAAGAGCTCCTCTTATGATTTAATGGATAGACACATCATACCTTGGGATATGATAGGAACTGTACCATAGATGTGCATTACAGTTTTGAAAAATTAAATTTAACCCTGAGGCCCATTGCCTACATACCTTTTGATGCCCTTTAAGGATCAAGAATATATTTGGTTAAGGGGTGGGGATCTCAACCGTTTTCGAGATATTCGTGCACTTCCTGTTCGAGGGGGGGGGGGGGTCATGACCACCCCCGGGGCCCTTGACCTACATACCGTTTGATGCCCCTTGACACAAGAAACAAGAATATATATGGTTTAAGGGTGGGGATTTCAACTGTTTTGAAGATATTAAGGGACTTGCTGTTTGAGGGGGTCAGGACCACCCACAGGGCCCATGACCTACATAACATTTGATGCCCCTTGACATCAGAAACATGAATATATATGGTTTAGGGGTCATGATTATACAGTTTCTTAGATATATGGTAATTTCAAATTCCTGGGGGGTGGGGATGACCTAGATATTGCCGGTAACAGTCAATATATGATTATGAAAACCATATGTTATTATCTTTGTCCGTTTTCAAGTTACCATTCACAATAGAGTCTACGATTCTTCCTACAAGGTTCAATGTTAGACCCCCCCCCCCCTTTTTAAATGATTCAAATTATAAATGTTTATACTCCACATTCAACACAAAGAGCAAGAAAAAATTATATGGTTTAGGGATGAGGATCTCAGATCTCAGAAGTTAACAACATATACAGTGTATCATCATTTCCTATTTCATAAAGGCGGGGGGGGGGGGTGTTAAAGACAACACCTGGGGGTCATTAATGTACTTTACACCATATGATGCATCATAATGACGTTAGAAGATATTTTGTATTTTCCTGTTTCGTGGGGTCAGAACAGTCCCATAAGGTCATGACCTACATTGTATTTGATGCATTATAATACATTAAGAAAGAAATACTCCTTCTTTCCTATTATAACTCATATAAAAATGATAAGTGTCTACACTTCCTTACATGTAATACACAAATTTAATACGAAATTATTTATACAGGGTCAATATGGGGTCAACTCAATAGTGCAAGTCTTACAAATGAAAAAAATAACTTTTGCAATTAAAATGACAGAAACTTTACAAATGCGATAGGATAGGTAACGATGATAAGTTTATTTAAATATTAAAAGAGGATGATACAGTATGCTGTCAAAGGGAGATCACATTTAGAAAGTGAAAGTAGAACTTATGTATGCTGGCATCTCATTATATTGTGCTACTGCTACTACATGTACTATGCTTATCCTATATTGGTCAACATCATAATGATAATCCAATTAAAACACAATATATAATGAATTCCTTTAGCTAATCTTAACTAATCCTTTTCTGCATATGGAAAACATATACATGTACGAGGGTTGTTCGGAAATTATTAAGACATTTTCTCGTATTCTTTTAGTAAAAAAGATAAACTCTTGAAATTTCACCAACACGTAAATTAGGATAGAGATTACCAATGTGAAAAGTTTCTTGTCTATGGCATGAATAGATCATTCCTGGTAAGCTGACCAACGTGCCTTCGTCCAGTGACCCGGCGCAACCGCAAACTTTTCGCAACGTCATTTTAACGCTTCTTATTGCTCCTGTGTTTTAAACACCTTACAAACGAACGGAAATAAGAATTATTCTTTATTTCTCATCTTTTGTTTTTATTTCAAGATGTCATCATTTTTATTTTCTATAATTCTCTTGTTTTTTTAGGGTAAAAATCGAGTCATTTTTACCCGAAAGTCTAATTACTGTGAATGTCTCATGCAGTCATTTTTTTATATATTTTAGAACTGTTGACAACAGTTGGTGTGTTAAAAGTACTTGATAATTAATCATTTTGGCCTAATTCTAGTTTAACAATCAGTGAAAAAAAATGATGAGCTGAGGCTACATTGTCTTGTCATCGTATAGTTTTTAAGAATTGCGTGGCCTTAAAAGGTCTTCTTCTGAGATTTCCACCAGTTTGACGGTTTTAAATGCGCCGCCTTGACGTCAAAATTCAATGTAAAGTCGTTGTCAGATTTCTATTGTATGGTAAATATATGTGTACCATATCAGTATTTCAACTCGAACATCAGTGAAATTTAATTAAAAGTTAGTCGCAAAGAATAGCAAAATGAATAAATTTAAATTGATTTCTTTTATCATTAACTGTAATTCTACGGACACTTATAAAGTAGATGTTTAAGTTGTTAAATCTCCGAGTTTATGGCTGCGCCGGGTACCCCGACCACCGACTTGTTTATCTACCGTCGTAAACAAAATATTAAATATTCTTTTAATATTACTTTGTTTTATTATTTATTGGCGTTTCTTCCGTGTCAATGCCAATTTTCACCAAAATTCGTCAATTAGAAAAGAAGATATTCGAGTTGTCTCAATAATTTCCGAACAACCCTCGTATGTATACACGTGAACCGGCCATCTAATCGAAGAGCTGGGAAAATCTAGTACAACTGTACCCGCTAATGAGACCTGCAGACCTGTGTTGTGTACGTAACTTCAGACAAAGATCAGTTATTTATAACATGCATGTATTTTTATGACCTATTCTTCAAATCCACTTGCACTATTTTATTAGGTAAATAACAGCTTTAAGGTGGTGCAGGACACCTGCATATTGTGATGTATACTTCCTATTGAGATAAACAATAAAGTATATTAAATATTAATTAAATATTTACCCCCCAAATAATGTTACCTAACATTGAAGCGCAGTGGGTTAGAGCGTTTACATGTCTGTAAGAGCATTGGGGTCCAAGGTGTATTTTTAGTAATTTTACTATTGATATAAATGAATTTTCATTAGGGGAGGGGGGGGGGGGGGGGTTGGACCCCTCACTCCCACCCCTTCTCTAAATCTGTGCACACGATGATGTACATGTAGGCACACAGAAGCAAATCTAAAACCGGCAACCGCCACGGGGAGAGGGCATAATTTAATTTCTAATTTTGTTTGTAATAATTATGTAGACCATTATACTTTCTATGACATGAAATGTTAAGATTATTGATTAACTAAAAATTCACTGCAAACAGTTCAACCCCAAATTGCACATAAAGTGCTGCTCATATTATCATATGGGAAAGGATCTCATCCTTCAGTTATGAAAATTATATAATTTTTAAATGTATTACCAGAGCTTGCATGTGGCCTTCATTTTTAATTAAACTGTTACAAAACAGTGCTGTTTAGGGGCAAACAATTGGTGCGGGTATTACTATATAAATAGTGCCTGTTTGGGAGGGTAACAGTTGAAATTGACACCCCGAGAAAACCATTGTCAACCGACGCGAAGCTATTGGTATATTAAGAAAATTTTACTGCTTTTATATAGGAAAAACGTGAATTCTACAGCGAACCGTACGCGCATAATTTTCGCGCATGTAACATTTTTTAATGTTACCCGTTGCCAAGTGCGTTGCTAACGCTGAGGGTAATAGTAAATATTATTAACTGCGTCTTAACCAATCAGATTTCAGTATTTAACATGAAAGTATAACAATGTCTAATGACAGCATCTAGTTTTATTTACTGCCACCCGGTAAATTTAAAATTTACAACATGACAGTATGAGTTTTTCTAAATCAACAATCAGATTTTTTTAGCGATAGTTGGCATGTTTTCAAGAAATAATACAGAATTTAACACTCAACATTTCAAATTATAAGTAAATTCATAAACTAGAGAGAACCTTTCACTTTTGAAAATAATTCTCTATAAACCTCATAAGTGTCACAAAATCATCAGAAGCATTTTTAAAGGACAGAATATCTCTTATCAGAGTATATATGTGTTACATTAAAAGTTTAGACTTTATCAAGTTAAACTTACCTATAACAGTCTAGATAAATTTAACTTGATAAAGTCTAAACTTTTAATGTAACATATGAACCTTATTTATAGGACATATGTACAAATGTAATTGAAAAATAACCATTAAAGTAGAGTTTCAAGCTATGTTTATCTAAAAAAAACTCGGTTTATTTAACAATAAAATGCTTTCTTGGTGATTCATTCGGGATATGAAGGTAGCGACATTGCAGAAAAACAAATACATAACCCCCGGCCCGTTAGCGGGTTATGTAAATTTTTTCTGCAATGATCGCTACCTTCCTAACCCGCATGAATCATCAAAGAAAGCATTTTATTGTTTATATTAACATCTTTTTTAACTAGTTAAATAAATTGATTAGAAAAAGTAAGTAAAATTCATTTAATTACTAATAATATACATAAGTACGTTAGCTAAAAGAAACAGCAAAATCTTCTCATGTGAGACTTTGAGTCTGACATCATCATGATTATTTCGAGCAGTCCGTGATTTTTCTTAGGTCACTGTAGGTTTCGTCCAATCGATAAACAGGGCGTGTAGATTTCAGTCTGGTTGTTTCTATTTAGCTATGAATATAGAGGTAGTACATGTAATACTTGGGAGATGTAAATATAGCATTTTGAACATTACATACATAATGCACAGACAATGCACATGATTCACTTGATGAATGAAAAATGTTGCAGCTGTTCATAGAGTTGCCAGTTCGTAAAACACAGAATCATTTTAAAGCAAACATTTACTACTGAAAGTTCCTTTGAATCAGTATTCTCAGTATAAGTGTGACAAGAATTGAAATCTGATACTTTGATAACCTTCGTTTCAAACAATGTCATTTCCGAAAATATAGCCCAAAAAAAAATCATCATCTTTTTTTTCATATTTTAGAAATTGCACTCAGCCGAATCGGCAAAGATAGTATGCATCTTTTTATATGATGGAAAACTCATTATATCTGCTCTTTGTTTTCCGAGAAAAGTAACTCTGTTGCAAAATGAACGTGAATTTCTGAGATAGAATTTTTGAGAAATTTATTGTGACAGAAGAGGCCCCGCTTCCCTACATGTTACCCATTGTTTATTATTCTCTTGATACACTCTTTGTCTGAGAACACACGAGGCATTCAAATAAATCGTTGTATATCACAAGGTATGTTCCTTTATGAAAATGTACAATAGAACATTATTTTTTAAAAAACGTATTGTGTAGCAGAGGGTTTATGAACCTTGATATTGTAAAAAAACAAAACAAAAAAAAACACCAAAAAAAAAAGAAAAAAAAAAGAAAATGTACTGAGAAAAAGAACGACCTCGACAAATAAGAGCTCAACAAAAAGAAACTGACGTATCATATCAAAGAAAAGAAAAATAGCAATGCAAAAAAGAATAATACTTGAAAATGTTTCCTAGATATTAATTTGCGTTCACAAAATTGCAACCTCAAAGATCTAATGTGTGATAGATGTTTGTGAATCGTTATGTCATGTTAAACCGATAGTACATCGATTGGAACGGAACAGTTCTAAAAACTTAATAACCAAGACAATTGGAACCTTCAAAACACAAAGTGCTAACCGAGTTCAGGTAAAGCCATGATTTTTTTTCATGGTTCACTACCTAAATTCTGTGTACACAAATCATTGTCTTTAAAGACTTGGTACGTCGGCCACTGCATGTGAACTAGATGACATGTTCCGAATAATACAGCATTTGTATTGGTGTGATTATTAAAAAAAATAATAGAAGGTCGGACAAAAGCTAGAAATTAATGAGCATTACGATATCGTGTTCTATGAGTAAACCTTTTACAAATTTAACATTTCTGTGAGGTCTAATGCAATTTTGCATTAAAAGCTGTCAATATTGTTTAATTGATGTCCATTAGAGAACAATTACCTACTCTTTTGCGTTCCTCGGCATAATAAAAATCAAGGTACAAATAATTACTTCATCAATAAAAGTATTTTAAATACAGACAGTTTGCCAAGTGCTGGAACTAATACTACACTATCAGTATTACTGACTTTAATATCATTTACCAATGAGGACGTTTGGCTAAAAGTTTTAGGCGAATTGACTTTAACATACCACGAGAAGGTCTACGCTCTAACTTAATTATAATTCATTCTTTTATTTGATGATGTTGTCTGTGATAGATCTTTACATGTACCCAGAAAACGAAAAAAATACTTGTGCTCTTCATGCAATCATAGTTTACTTGGTAACTCGTGTATAACAGATATTAGTTACTTCTCAAAGGCATTGTAAAAAATAGGCGATTTAAAAAGTTCTATTTCTTAAAAAAATATGCCATTCTTCATATCACTTCTTTCAAAATTATTTTGATTTCCTTTATCTTTTATTTCCGTTATTTTCACTTCTGTAACGTTTAACTATCCTACTTCGCTGTATTGTACCTTTATGTACGAGAGATGTATTCAAGGTTTGAAGTTCTGTCAAAGGCCAAAAAAAATAATTAACCTTTTGGTTGCTATTCATATGTATACCCATTAGTCATCTGACGGTATAGGAAATGACGTAACAACTTCTGCACTCTCATAGAACAACTTCCTGGTTGCGAAACAGCGAGTGGTAACGCGTTCTCTCGCTTACGGTGAGAGTTATAAGTTCGGGTAACGACGCGAGCGTGGATTGCTTACGAAGGTCATCGCTGGCTAATAGAAAGACTCCAGGCCGCTGACGACACTTTGCCGTGGTGAGTCCGACCATCAAGCTGTTTTGTATTGGTCGATGAAGGTGTAAACATGATGACTTTCAGCACTCCATATTTCCCCTTTTCCGCAAATGATTCAGCCATCTTTGTTACATATTCCAGTACAATATAAACCGAAAAGCAACCAAAACTAGAAGTTAAAGACACAACTTTATACTCCGAGTAACTAGTAAATTAGATAGAGAACCAAACAAGATGAAATCCCGTAAATTATATGTTATTCTAGGCCTTACTTTTGCGTATTTTTCTGTTGTACAAACAAATGATTACCAATGGAGTCGAGGCACTAAACAGTACGTGAACCAGAATCAGTACGGAGGTGTCCCCACCGGTCAGGCATACTCACCCCCTGGTGCTTCCTACGGGACAACCTACCCCGGATCCTATTCTAACGGTTATTCGGGAAATGGATACGGATCTACACAGCTGTCCTCCTCAAAAATAGGGGTCGTGTTACCCCAGACATTTGGCTACGGATTTATGGGATATGATATTTATTCACTTCTCGGTAATGGGTTTTACAACATGATGGGGTATGCTCTCCCTCAGATTTACGGACTACAGAGTATTCCTTATCTTCATCCGCACGCGTTGCTGCAAATGCAGTACAGTAACTTGTACGGGTACCAAATACACCAATTCCAGCAGCTGAATGGACACCTGGATGTCTATCAGAGGTACGGTTACCAAAGCCCGTTCGGGGGGTACACCCATCCCTTTGGGGGATACACAAATGGTCTGTGGGGATTCTCCCCGATAGGCGTCCCCATGCCCGGACTTCTAGGCCCTAGAGGAAATCCCATGTTTGGATACAAAGAACCAGGATTTCTTGAGCGTTTAGGATTCCATGGAGTTTCCAAAGACATAGGTAAGTTTTCATTTGACAGATATTGAATTTATTTGTATTTGTTTCAGATCCAGCGAACTGGTATCTTTTCCGTACACTATTTTTAGCTTCTGTATTGTGCTTAATTCCTTGTAAAGAAAAACAGTTTATCAATCTGCGTGTAATCTTCGTTATCTTGCACCATTATGTGTTCATAATAACTATGAATTTATAGGCTACTTATTATGTATAATTAGGTAACTTATTCCTCTTATTTCTTGGTACTTTTTTCAGTGACTGTGTTAGGTGGCGCTGTTCTGTTTGCTGGCCTGTTAAAACTTGGATAAAGTGGAACTTAAATAAGACCTTCCCGCCTATCCGTCTGTCTGTTACCCGTAAGAGAAATCAACAGTGTGTTGGATAATCGACTTTTATGATTGCTTTAATTTTGTAATTATAACAAAAATATTGTACATATGTATATGTATTTTTTTACACTTATGATAGACATTTTATATATCTATAAACATTTATACGAATTGTACCTTTTCACATTCCTTCTTTATTCTAAATGGATTTCAATCTACTTTATTGCGTGGTATTCAATTTGTCTGCACCGCTTGGTGTGTCATAGGACCGACGACATCCAAAAAAAGCATTCACTGCTTAAATGGTTGCATAAAATAACTATAAATGATATACCAAATCACCTTTGGATAAGCCTTAATTAATTGGCATAACCTTATCGTTTAAATAAATGAATAAGGAATTTCTGGCCCTCCATCACTTTTTTGTAAGTAACCCCTGACTGGATTTTATTTCTACCTTGGCCTGAAAAAAAACGGAAATACTACTTGTTATATTCATTCCATGTCTTCCAATTCAACCCCACTACCCTCACTGGGTTCGACAAAGCACACAAGCTTGCTATAGGTGACGAGGTTCGTCGTACTTGAAAAAGTTGATGTGATTAATTTTTGTATAATCATTTAATCACAGAATGATGTAATAAAACATCTTTGATCCATGTAATAATTCGCTAATCTCTAAGTTTAATATTTACCCCGCCTCTCGGGCTAGCTAAATTCTGGTGCTTGACTGAGATTATAATATTTACACCGCCTCTCGGGTTAGCTAAATTCTGGTGCTTGGCTGAGATTAAAATATTTACCCCGCCTCTGGGGCTAGCTAAATTCTGGTGCTTGGCTGAGATTATGATATTTACCCCGCCTCTCGGGCTACCTAAATTCTGGTGCTTGACTGAGATTATAATATTTACCCCGCCTCTCGGGCTAGCTAAATTCTGGTGCTTGGCTGAGATTATAATATTTACCCCGCCTCTCGGGCTACCTTAATTCTGGTGCTTGACTGAGATTATAATATTTACCCCGCCTCTCGGGCTAGCTAAATTCTGGTGCTTGACTGAGATTATAATATTTACCCCGCCTCTCGGGCTACCTAAATTCTGGTGCTTGACTGAGATTATAATATTTACCCCGCCTCTCGGGCTACCTAAATTCTGGTGCTTGGCTGAGATTATAATATTTACCCCGCCTCTCGGGCTAGCTAAATTCTGGTGCTTGACTGAGATTATAATATTTACCCCGCCTCTCGGGCTACCTAAATTCTGGTGCTTGGCTGAGATTATAATATTTACCCCGCCTCTCGGGCTAGCTAAATTCTGGTGCTTGACTGAGATTATAATATTTACCCCGCCTCTCGGGCTACCTAAATTCTGGTGCTTGACTGAGATTATAATATTTACCCCGCCTCTCGGGCTACCTAAATTCTGGTGCTTGGCTGAGATTATAATATTTACCCCGCCTCTCGGGCTAGCTAAATTCTGGTGCTTGACTGAGGCTCTATTGTCAACAAATTAGACATAAGATTTTTTTAATCTTAAGATACGAACTATTTAGATGTAAACTATTATTTAGTAAAGAAAATATCCATATATCTAATCTTATAAATTTGGGTATTTTCCTTAATTCTCAATAGAGCTCTCCTGTTAAAGGAGAGATATACAGTCTTAAAATTTTCATGACATTCGAGCCCTCTTAAAAAAACAAAAAAATGACAAAAACAATTAATGGTATACGTAACAATAGAAATACATAATTTATTATCATTTATTAGGTGGTTTAAAGATCACACAGCATATTTTACTTCTGTACAAAACTACATGTATTATACAACATCACTTTATCATTCTCCCGTGCGCATCTAGTGAAAAAATCTTCATTGTTGACCCGGAAATTCTTCTAATGAATTCAGATGTAAGCAGATCTGGTTATAATGGTTTATGTTTTCCAAACAAATATCATATGAAGTCAATATTGTTGTTAAATTGTTAAAGGACTAAACACATGGAGTGTGATATGACAATTATTCGAGATCGGCACATTTATGGCTGAAATGGTAAAAACGACGTTAAAGGGGAATGGTCACGATTTTGGTCGTTTTTTTTTTATCAGTTATAAATGTTTACAATGCTTCAGCTAGTAAGGCATTTCTATTGGTAAACGAAAATTTGACTTTCACTGTTAGAAGCAAGATACAGAGCTCAGAATTCTTTGTCATGTAAACAAAGCTCTGTTTCCGTATTGAATGTTGAAGTGAAAATTCTAGTTTTAGACCCAAAATTAATGTGATAAACGCTAGGAACTTTTTATATATGCTTAACGAATCAGCTTGAAAAAAAAATGTACTAGAATATTTAACCAGTGTAAACAATAACAGGACAAGAGCCTTGTTTACGTGACAAAGAAATGTGAGCTCTCTATCTTGTTTATATTTCAAGAACTGACACCGAAATTTTACTTAATTATTAGAAATTCATTTCTAAAGCATTATAAACACTAAATATAGAAAATGAAATTTGACTAAAACCGTGACTATCCCCCTTTACTGTAAAACGAACTATATGCTAAAATACGAAACAGACCGATGCAAAACCAACCGTCATTCATTTGTCATGTTGTAAATTTTGAATTTACCGGGTGGCAGTAAATACAAAATTTACAACATGACACACTGAATAAACGCTTTAGATGGCGTGCGAAAAGGTATCAGGAGAATTAGTATCCTGGAGAAAACGTAACACGGAGAAAATGTACCTACGAATTAGGGTGCGTAGGGTAGAAAAAAAACGTACCTTGGAGAAATCTTAACAAGAAATAAAATAGTTAAAAACTGTTCTAATGCAATAAAATAACTTACGCAATAAACAATAAACATATGTATCATTTTTGCTGGTGCATATAATTGTTTGAATAACCACGTACATGAAATAATTGCACAGTACATGGTCATCGGGGGAGGGGGAGATCTATCCTTAAAATCTTGACAAGCCTAAAAAAAAGTTTAATTCGCAAATCATAAAAATCCTGATCCGTTAGGGGAGGGGGAGGAGGAGAATGTGTTACTTATTATCACTGTTGTAATATTTGCGGCGAGTAATGTTCCATATATTTTGCGATTGGTTTGAATGATTGTTAATTACACAGAATATTGAATCTTAATCTTTAAAAAAATCTTTTTGTTTACCCCCCCCCCCCCCCATTCCCCTGGAATCAAATTTCATAAATTTGCTTAGTAAAATTACCGAAAATATGCCTCAGAACCTCCACCCCCACCCCAGCTCTGGCAAACCTAAATATCCGTCGGACCCCTCCATTTAAAAAAATCTGGATCAGCGCATGAAAATGTTCCCTAGCCATAAGTCAAGGGTAAGTTTTCTCTTGGGTACGATTTCTCCTCATACCTCAAAATTTTTGCGAATGTTATTGTCACATAAATTAAAACCACGTGACCCTTTCAGTTTCGCAGTAAAAATCGTGCCTCGTGTTTATAGTCAATTTCCTAGAATCTATAGGTATTTGTAGTCAAATAAAACATTTTGACGTTTATAAATTTTATCCTTTATCTTTATTAATTAGTGGATAAAATGAGTGTTGGGAATAAATGTAACAATAGAAATTATAGGTTTTTCCTGCTAATGCATCCACTTCACATACTTAGTAGCGAACCCCCCCCCCCCCCCCCCCCACACACACACACATAAGAATTTATTTTCGATCCGCGCCTGACCTAGTAATAGTGAAACAGACTATTTTATGCAGAATGTCCCTTGAGAATAACTCAATATACCAAGTTTTTATACAAAACAGACTTCCATTCTTTTTCAAAAAATATCGTATTGCGCACCAAAAGCAACCCAATGTTTATATTTTTAACCACGTGTAGAGTGTTTGAACACGAACGCTAACTCCGTTCTGAATATAATCGTTTAGTTTAAATAACCACTAAATGATGAAATAAGAAATACTTATATCTTATTTGATTTCATGTTTTAACATAAATCAAAGTAGGATATGAAAAGATATGAAATAATCTAGGGGAAGTCTCGTGAACTTTCATTCGAGCACCTCTGAACTTATTAAATACTTAGCAACAATAAAGAAAACATTCCGAACATTCGCAGGGGTGTTAATTCAGTGAATGACTGTTGGTATTGCATCGATGATCGTTTGTTTTGCATCCGTGCCTGTTGATTTTGCAAAATGATATGGATTAAAGCTGGTCTATTTAGTATTTGAGTTCGTTTTTAAAATTTTTGTTCGTTTCGCAATAACTTTCTTTTTTTTTACCCTTTTCGCCGCTCATAGATATTGCAAATATTCAATTCTTTAACGTTAATCGTACTGCAATCATAAAATACCACTCTTGAAGCAAATTATGATTTAAGATCAGTGAAAAAAGGCAATAATTTAGACATATTCTCAAAGTATGTTTGTGTCTTTACATAACACATTCAAACATCCAGTATGAGAGAGAGAGAGAGAAAGAGTTTAGCAGAGGATAACACAATACTCCATTTCTCTCTCTCTTTCTCTCTCTCTCTCTGTCTCTCTCTCTCTATATATATATCATCATCATATGTAAACCATAGCAATGTAAATGCTTATTTGAATAGCAAATACGATCAAAGACAATATAAAGCATACTCGATCGAATGATCTACTTATCTTCCTCCAACACACTTCGTATTTCTCTTTCAAAGAATCATCATCGAGCTCTTTAACTGAATTTTCTTCACTCTTTTTCCTCGGAGGTTTATCTTCTACTTTGGTCAGCTCTTGACATGATATTATTTTCAACCACTTTGGGACAGGTTTGGTTTGTATGAAAAAGTTAGAACTGAGTATAACGGCTAGAGTTTGTATACCCCCGAGAGTAATGTATCCTAGCAACAGGTAACCCAGTATGGAGACGCTGGGCTCGGATGATTCCGGAAGTTTCTCCTGAATAAGAGTCAGAAACACGACGCTCGCCAGTAACATTGTCACGGAAAATCCTATCCTCTCTCCCGACTCGTTCGGAAGTAGGAAAACGAATGACTGTAAAACAGCTACAAACGTCATAGGGACTAACAAACTTGCTACGTAGTAAGTAGATCGACGTTTCATGTAGAGTTCAAAGACTACTTCCACCGGTCCATGGTCGGCGGTACAGTATGCCGCTGTGTTCTCAATCTCCCATAAGCCATTTTCCTCATAATGAATCATACCAATTTTAGAAGTTGGAAAGGTTATATTCAGCCAATTTCTGTCAAACCCGTATGTGCCGAATCTTAGAGAACAAAACTGCTTATCAAAAGGATAATATTTCACGTTGGCATCACATATAACTTCGAAAGACTGCATGATGATCCAAACACACGAACCATCACTAAAAAGGTAGATCTTAACCAAATCACTCCCAAGTCCGTGAGCTTCTTTAAACGGGTTTGAGATTATCATGGTTGGCAACCAGATCTTATTTTGAGAAACCATTGTCTTCTGAATATTTTGGTACATCGCTGGGTTCCAAGATAATCGTTCGTCTCGCCACGTTATCGAAAATACGCCATTTACAGAGAATTTACTCGTGGCCTCCACGAATTCTTTGATGGCCATCAAATAGAATGTCATGGATACGTTGAGTGGAAAGTCCCGGTCATTTCCAGCACGGAGTTCGTTGTTGTAGTTTGTGAACAGATCTTTGTGGAGCTGGTCCTCGTCGGTAATATTGTATGCACAGACAAAATACACTACGTACAAACATAATGCAGTTTTAAAAGAGAAATAAACAGTCCCCATCATGCGGTTTTGATTGCATTTATTCTTTTTCTCTCCAGCATATGTACGTCTCTCCGCTCTGAATGTTAGTTGTCAACAAATATTGAGCGGTCTGTGCACAGGTAATCATCATAAGTGATCGACAATATTAACTTCTACCCTCATTAAGTGTTATCAATAGAATGAAAAGAAATGTGTTAGGTCCGTAGAGATTATAAATAATACAGGGTTGAACTCATATGCACTTTGTATGAATACTTTGTAACATAATCAAGCTGGATTAAAGCACTATTTAAATATTTTCTGCACGGTTCAAATGAAATTCATTCCTAATTAGAACTAATGGAAATCACAAACAATCGGAATTAAGTACACATCAGCGCTTCACTTTTACAATTCAACATTAAAGAACGATAGACGAAAAGACATACCCACAAAATGATTCAGGTGGGAAAAGAGGGGTTACAGTCCATTACAAAGACTGGGGTTCGTCCTAACCTAAATTGTTTTTAGTTAAATTGCTAGTTTTATGTGTATCAGAGGATATTTTAATGTATACGGATGAGAATTTGAAGGCTAGGACATTTTGCTTCGCTCACTGTTTCAGTATTAACTGCATGCTCTCAGCTGATAGACTAGTTCAAATCTCTCTTTAACATATACTTAAATATTGAGTTATTTACATTTAGGGTAACACAAGAAATTAATAATTCAAAATAAAGTCAATCAATTAAAATTATTACATGTATAATTATTCCGAAATTTTTGAATGGCCTTTTTCTGAAATCTTTCATCAAGATTAAGGTGAACTGCATTATCTAAGTTGTATTCAATGGATCGTAAAATGATATGTACATGTATCCCTTCTGATTTATTATACCTGAATTATTTTATTTTGCAAATCTGCAGCTCAGGAATTCATATTGGCAACCCAAACAATTTTTAATTTAAAAAAAATAACGATTCATATAATAGTAAAATGTGAAATTATATTTCAAAAGAGATATTCCATAAATCTATCATGTGTGATGTAACCTTGATTGTTTTTAACCTCTGCATAATAAAAATATTTGGGAGGGGGGGTTCTTTCGATTTTAGATATTTGGATTAATGTAAATCATTTCACTGAAGTTGAAAATGATGTCGGATGAAATCTGAGTTTACCTTCTCAGCATTATTACCAACAGAAAACGATGAGAAAAAAATATGGAATGACTAGATCGATATGTTAAATAAAAGGCCTAAATGGAATGAGAGTACTAATGCACCGGGTGTTGACATCAGCGAAGTGTTAATACCGAGATTGAGCCGAGCAGAAAAACGTAGGGCTTGTGTGATTGGCTGAATTAATTACCGATATATTTACATCTACCAAGTATTATTTCCTCTTTTTCTTACCGAGACTAATAGTTAATTCATTTAAGCATTGAATGCTTATTTTTGGATGTCGTCGGTCCTATGACACACCAAGTGGTGCAGACAAATTGAATACCGTGCGTTAGCGCGGGATGGTAAATTGTTTGCACCGATTGGTGCGGTAAAGGACCGACGACATCCAAAAAAAAGCATCCAATGCTTTTATCTATATTTTCATACTGATGTCTATTTGTATGATATATTTCTTATCGCCGCTATAAAGCCATTATTTACACTCTTAGTCAGGGATATGAAACATACATGGAACAGCTACATCAACATGTTATTCTGTTAGCTTCCAAGACAAAAAATTTAGTGCCAGAATCTTAGTGGAGAAAAATCTTTTTTATTAAGGAGTAGATTTATGATATTGATTGTTTTTCAAAAGTACATATCAAATTGGTCATGTAAGATTGAAAGTTTCATTTAATCTTACAAAAAAAAATATGCTCAAAACACGTGAAGACGTTTATATTTGTGCTCATGGCGCATGAATTAGCAAAGTGCATTCAAAGAAAATTGAACGTCGCAGATTTCCAATGCAAACAAAAGGGGAAATTTACACTGAATGTAAATATAGGTCTACAGAAACAGCCAGACTGAGATCTACACGCCCCGTTTATCGATTGGTCGAAATCGGCTGAAACTGTCAAGAAACTGACAGAACTGAAATTGACACGCCCGCTCTATCGATTGGTCGAAACCTTCAGCTACCTAAGAAAAATCACGGACTGCACGAAATGGTCATGATGATGTCAGACTCAAATAAAAGTCTCACAGGAGACGATTTGGCTGTTTCTTTTAGCTATAATGTACATTAACAGTAATTTAGTGAATTATTAACTTTTCACAATCAATTTATCAATTAGTTACAAGGAAGAGTGTTAATCTAAACAATAAAATGCTTTCTTTGATAATTCATGCGGGTTATGAAGGTAGCGATCATTGCAGAAAAACTTTACATAACCCGGTTGTGCATTTTTTCATATTAAATAATGATTACATTGTATTTTAGAGTAAAATTATCAATGTTTAAATTTGATGATGGAATGAGGAAGTACTGCAGAAAGTAAAGAAATGAGAGGGGTAAGAATAACGGGTGGGTAATATTTTAGAGAATAGGAAGAATTTGCTGCGGATCGCTGTAAATTGTGAACAAGTACAATTTTGAGCTATAAACGCAGCGGGAACATATATATTTCAAGTGATTTTCTGTTAGCGCTTGGAATGAACTTTCAGACATTACCAAGAAAAAAAACTAGCCAGAGGTGTTAAGGATAGCATTGAGTTCTGTGGGAAATGAATTGATACTCTTTTCCCCAATGTTCGTGGCCATTTTTTGAAAGTATTGATCTCCTCTAGAGGAGCTCTATAAGGAGAGAACCAACTGACGAGGAGAGATCCACATTGAAGTCATTGAACTCTACATGGAGAGAACCAACTGACGAGGAGAGATCCACATTGTAGTCATTGAACTCTACATGGAGAGAACCAACTGACGAGGAGAGATCCACATTGTAGTCATTGAACTCTACATGGAGTGAACCAACTGACGAGGGGGAGATCTACATTGTAGTCATTGAACTCTATATGGAGAGAACCAACTGACGAGGGAGGAGATCCACATTGTAGTCATTGAACTCTATATGGAGAGAACCAACTGACGAGGGAGGAGATCCACACTGTAGTCATTGAACTCTACATGGAGAGAACCAACTGACGAGGGGGAGATCCACATTGTAGTCATTGAACTCTTTATGGAGAGAACCAACTGACGAGGGAGGAGATCCACATTGTAGTCATTGAACTCTACATGGAGAGAACCAACTGACGAGGGAGAGATCCACATTGTAGTCATAGAACTCTACATGGAGAGAACCAACTGACGAGGAGAGATCCACATTGTAGTCATTGAACTCTATATGGAGAGAACCAACTGACGAGGGAGAGATCCACATTGTAGTCATAGAACTCTACATGGAGAGAACCAACTGACGAGGGAGAGATCCACATTGTAGTCATTGAACTTTACATGGAGAGAACCAACTGACGAGGGGGAGATCCACATTGTAGTCATTGAACTCTATATGGAGAGAACCAACTGACGAGGGAGGAGATCCACATTGTAGTCATTGAACTCTACATAGAGAGAACCAACTGACGAGGAGAGATCCACATTGTAGTCATTGAACTCTATATGGAGAGAACCAACTGACGAGGGGGAGATCCACATTGTAGTCATTGAACTCTACATGGAGAGAACCAACTGACGAGGGGGAGATCCACATTGTAGTCATTGATCTCTTTATGGAGAGAACCAACTGACGAGGGAGGAGATCCACATTGTAGTCATTGATCTCTTTATGGAGAGAACCAACTGACGAGGGAGGAGATCCACATTGTAGTCATTGAACTCTACATGGAGAGAACCAATTGACGAGGGAGGAGATCCACATTGTAGTCATTATACTCTACATCGTATTTACTCGTCGCCTTCATGACTTCTTTGATGGCCATCAAATATAATGCCATGGATACATTGAATGGAAAGTCCCGGTTGTCCATCGTCAGTTGGAATCAGACTCTCTCGGTGCCGATACATTACAATCTCATGTAAAAGTATACTCCATACAAAGTCCAGATAAAAGTCTAGAAAATTTCAAGCGTGTTGGCTTGTTTGAGGTTTAACGAATCTGGGTTCAACAACAAGAGATAACCTCATGTTTGACCCTGTTAAATGGGCATGGACACAATTTTGGTCAATTCTTATTTTCTGGGGTTTTTTTAGGTTTAGGTCTCACACAGGGAATTTATTTCACTATATGTTACTATATAGCTTTAATTAAGTTAGTTGATTAACTATACTCTCGGCATATACCAGTTATCCATGAAAGAGAATTCATAGATAAATGCTTCAAGAAAAATTTTAGATCAGAAAAATTACGCCTTGTGCGGCTTCTAAGAGAGATAATTGAGAGTAAACATACCTACCCCCAATACACGTGGGTTTCACATGTTGACAAACTGACTCAGCACCATCCAGGAAGTTGCATTATGCGCATCTAAAAAAAATAGTTCCATTGAAATCAGTGTGACAATTCCACTAAAGTAATATTTCTCCTAGTCACTGAGTCCAAAATCAATACTGTAGACCTAAAATAAGGTGCCAAAAAAGGAAGAAAGAAAAGAAATTGTCTCTATATACATGTAAATGGAACTACTATTTTTCTTAACTATGGAACTACAGTTTATTGGATATTTCCTTGCGCAAGACCTTTAGGGATGCATCTCTTATGATCAAATAAAATTGGAGAGTCAGTCGTTCAATTATAAGCAAGATACACGGCTCTTTGTCGTATAAACAAGGCTCGTGTCCTGTTTTTGTTGACAAAGTTTCAATGTAGCGTAAAAAATCTTTCTCAAGCTAATTTGTCCATCTTCATTATACGCATAAATAAGCAGTTCCTAACGTTTTACACATTCATTTTATTTAGGTCTAAAACTGGTATTGCTCCAACAACATTCAAAATGTAAACTAAAGCTTTGTTTACATAGCAAAGTAACTGAAAGAATGACACTCAAAATAAAAATGCTTTACTGAAGCAAATTAACCATTAAAATAGGAAAACTAATTTTGACCAACATCGATCCATTTGTTTGCTTCCATTATGAAACATTCTAATATACATATTGTATAAAGTATAAATTTTCCTTTTTTATCTTTCATGGTAATTCTCTATGAGGCAATTGATAAGAGTATCCCAATGACCCTTTTGTTTCTAACGCCCACCTCTACCCCTACCCCGAATCAACAGCTGTTGATAAACGCAATGGATCAATGACTGGACAGATTTAACAGTTTGTTTTATAAAAAAAGACTAGAGTAACATTGTCAAAATAAGGCTCAATTTTATTCGTATTTTAATCACATTAACATTTAATCAAGCTAACATACTCAGTTTAATTGAATCTTGTTAACTCCTTTAATTAATACATGAAGGTTGGGACCAATCTCCCAAGTGGGATAAAATAGTCTGTATTAGATATACTGGTACTGTACCAGTTATCGGCTAAGACCAGTTATCGGCTAAACTGAGAGTTCGGGTTGATAGCACGCGACAATCCAAGATTTTTTAATTCAGTCGTCTTTTTCGAATAAAGAAAAGTAAGTTTGCTTGAAAACTTTCCTGAATATGTTTTATACATGAACTTAAACGATCATTGTTTACCGCTGATTTTACATCTTTGCACTTTCAGCAGTGGGGGAAGTGACGTAATAAGTTAAAAATAGAATATTACTTCTTTGTGGTACGTTATTATATCCCTTCTTTGATTTGACATATATATTCAATACATTTAACATGTATAAACAAAAGGAATTCACGAATTTCCGAGAGATTCGTAGCGCAATTGAACGCCTGATTGCACAATTATGTATTGAATAGTATACGATTTGGTGTATTACCGTATGATAATAAACGAATTATTTTATGAGTTTTGTTTACAATGTATCATGACCCCGAATACTTTAGTCTGACCTCACAAGGGGCATAATTCAAACTACATTTAGCAGAGTATAAAATCAACATGAACACGGATTTTTTCTATGTTATTATCACGAAGCCGATAACTGGTACAGTAAATCGTAAAAACTCGGCAAATTCGGGGCGTGCTTAAAAGCACAAAACAAGATGTTTTGGGTTCTAAATAATGATATAAACTAACAGATTGATAAATAAGGAGTTCACTTTTTAAAGTATGTCAAGTTTTATAAAAAAAATATCAAGATATAAGGAATTACGAAAAGAAAACGTTAAATTTTAGCCGATAACTGGTACAGTGCCAGTAATATCCCAAATGGGATATAAATTTGAAGTGCAAAAAAAGAGAAATTTTTTATTTTGCAAAATATGAGTCAAATCCGCAGTAGACTGAATGATATGTAACAACCATTGGCCAATTTTATTTTGTAACCCCACTGTTTCAGATACTGATCCCTCAGTACATCCATAACTTCTTGGGGGTCAATCTTACAAACAAAAGTTGCTAACCAAAAGTTGTTGCATTGGTTATGAATTTATGCGGATTGATTATAAATTTCTAAATCAGACATTTAAAATTTGCTCTTCAAATTTTTATCCCATTTAGGGCATTATATCCAATTTCGTAGATTGTTTCTGACCTGTTTAAAGTTATCATGATCCAAAATTTGACTTGCAATGAAACTTTATTTTGATAACAATCAAGACAAAAAAATATCTTTTAACTTAAAACTCAAAAAACGTATACAATGTACATATATGAATAAAGGCTCTGATGCTGTATAAACTCATTCGACTTTGGCGACATCTCCAAAGCCTTGTCAATCACGTACGATAGCAATGAAAATGATAACTTGTACAACATACAAAATTATAGACATTACAAAACAGAATCGGTCAAACTTCATGCCAATTTTCTTCCAACACAACTCGCATTGTTCTTTAAAACCATCTTCCTGTTGCGCAGGGGGGACATCTTTAATACTGTATAATTCAGAACCATCCGTGTCAGTTTGTCTTTCACAACAGAGATGCTGCAGCCATTTTGGGACAGGTTTGGTTTCAATATACAGATTAGAACTAATAATGACTACGAGAGTAACTACACCTCCAAGGGAAATGTATCCTAGTAACAGGTAACCCAGTATGGAGACGCTGGGCTCGGATGATTCCGGAAGTTTCTCCTGAATAAGAGTCAGAAACACGACGCTCGCCAGTAACATTGTCACGGAAAATCCTATCCTCTCTCCCGACTCGTTCGGAAGTAGGAAAACGAATGACTGTAAAACAGCTACAAACGTCATAGGGACTAACAGACTGGCTATGTAATAAGTAGATCGACGTTTCAAGTATATTCCAAATATGATTTCCGCGGCGCCGCGATCGACAGTACTAAATGCCAAGGTGTCCTCGATCTCCCATAAGCCATTTTCCTCATAGTAAATCAAATTGATGTCTGAATTTGGAAACGTTATATTAAGCCAATTCGAGTCAAAAGAGTATGTACCAAATCTGATCGAACAAAACTGCTTATCGAATGGATAGTATTTCACATTGGCGTCACATATAACTTCGAAAGACTGCATGATGACCCAAACACACGAACCATCACTGTACAGAAAAACTTTTACCAAATCACTTCCAAGTCCCTGGGCTTCCTCAAAAGGGTTTGAGGTAACCATGGTTGGCAACCAGATCTTATTTTGAGAAACCATTGTCTTCTGAATATTTTGGTACATCGCTGGGTTCCATGATAATCGTTCGTCTCGCCACGTTATTATAAACACACTATTCACCGAGAATTTACTCGTGGCCTCCACGAATTCTTTGATGGCCATCAAATAGAATGTCATGGATACGTTGAGTGGAAAGTCCCGGTCATTTCCAGCACGGAGTTCGTTATTGTAGTTAGTGAACAGATCTTTGTGGAGCTGGTCCTCGTCGGTAATATTGTATGTATATACATTGTATACCACACACAACAGTAAAAGCGTCCTCAAGGTCAGGTGCAATCTCTCCATGGTTATAAGTGCACGGATTTCAGTCTCGATTCTTTGCTTGAATTTATAAGCACGGGGTGAATAGTAAGCACATCTGATGGCAGTTTACATTATAATAGCCATAATTGAATAATGGTGCCTATATCCGGTGGTTCTCACAGGAGTTCGGCTGATACAGTGCATTTGACCTCAATTTACGAGTTACAGTTCTGACAGAAATCAGTGTTGACAATTTTCTCGGCCCATTATCCTTGGTCAGTGAACCGACCGCTTTTATAAGACATACAATAAATACGTGGAATTTAACAGACAAAGCGGCACATTGTGTCTTCAACTTACAAGACATTCAATACTTTTTAAATGAACATGGTGTATAATATGGCGTTGATTTATCATTAAACGGTATTCAACCGATTTGTCTTGTCTTAAAATGCTTTGCACCCAAAGCCACGTTTCTACGACGACTACATTTATGAATGTAAATTTTCTGCTGGCACTTATTGTTTCTGCTATATTGTAACGGTAACAAATCTACCTAACATTGAATTTTGTGTAGTTCACTCCTTTCACTTTCAACCGGTCAAGTGTTTAGTAACATTAGCTTCAGACATGCCAGCTTGACATATATATTTTTTCTTAAACCTGCAATGTTAAAACAACGTCCAAACTGACAGTAAAAGTCCGTTCTCACAACAAAATTTCTGTGGTAAAACCTCCGACTAAATGTAGAAATTAAAATCAAACTATGCGTGAAATGATTATATCGATGTTAAAATATATATTAAGATTATCGTCAACCGAAATGGACAACTATTAGATGAAAGCTTTTACCCCCTACACCCTCTAACCAGGTTTTCCAAAACCCGTACGTAATGCACAATCATATACCATTTCGAGTGTGAAGCAACAAGCATTATTCGGACAATGATCACATTTACTGAGACAGTCTTGTCTTATTGAATTTTGTAGATTAATTTTCGTAGAGGAGAATTGCACTTGAATTTAACAAGCGTAGGTTTCCACAGATTTCCCACTGAAAGCGAATCAATAGCAATTAACGAAAGATAGTCACACCATATAATCTGTATAATTAGTTCCCTTGTGGTATTAGTTTACTATGGGGTAAACTTCATTACATACAACTGTTGCCCACAACTCCCTACGCCACATCCCCACACGTTACATGTACTTAATACCGTTCAGCCCCTGTACAGCTTATAGAATAGATGTGGCAATTTTCCTATTCCTATAAAACTGGTCGTTAGGAAATGAGGACGTGTGTTTTCTGTTCAAACACCTCTGTCGACAATGAAAAACGCTTCTTATTAGACGGTCAAATTTATGATAATAGAGGGAAAATATTCTGAAAGAGTTAATATCAATCACCCAATATGTAATGATACGGGCCATTTGTTTAAAGTGTTAAATCAAGATTACCACATGGATTTAGCCAAATTTTTACATACAGCCCATAACCTCTGCGTGTGTAAATTTACAGTGTATATAATTTAATGAAAAAAGTGACTTGTGGGTCCAAGGGACCGGGTGCAGTTTAGTTCAATGTTTATTTTGTTTACAGTATTTATAAATTACAATGTTTAGAACGTACGACGTCGTTATAACAAACGATTACTTACTTACTATAGATTAAGGCAGTCATGGTGTCAATCAGATGGTCTTCAGTCAGAAAGACATAGCACTTCATATGATAAAATTGAATACAATGTACATGTACCATTATTATACTTCTGGATGTCAATATGCTTCCTATATATGAGGTTCAAAAAGGTGAAACAGACAGTTGTGTGGTTATTAAGGTAGTACAAAACAGATAAGCTAAAATTTTCCTACTGTTCAATTTTCTGAAATTTTGATATTTTGCTATTTGGAATGAAATCTATTTATGTGTAAGGAGAGTTTTAAATAGATTGAGATTTATGTATATATGACGGAGGTAAAAATTGAAAAAAATCCTAAATGACGTCTTCATGGTTGACCTTTTACTATGATCTTGAAATGTTGGACACTGGTGATGGTTGTGTCCATGGTTATTACACAAGCACACATTTTCAAATAATAGAAGGCAAAATTGTCCAAAAATCAAATAAACATCATTCAAATTAAGGTTTCAAAATTATCAAAATACGCTGTACTGTACAGCAATTTTTTTCTGCCTTGAGTAATATATGGGTATATGATTTATATATTTTTTTAAAGATAATCGTTTAAAGATAACTTCCACATGAAATAAAGCCAATATGTTGCCTATCTGACAAAATGTTTCAAATAATTCATTTCATGGGTGTTACGTATACTACCTTAACTTATTGCAATATAGCAATACCATATCCAGAGTATATAGAAGTTTGCCATCTACCCCTTGGAATGGTACTGTTTGATTCTTTAAAACATTTTTTTCTTCTTTTGAGAGAGTGCCCATTCATATCAAATATAGATGTGTGTTTGTAAATGTCTTCAACTTCTGCAAATACATACTAGTATTAAAACATGGACATATACCAAACACGTAACATCGGGGAAGGGGAAGGGGGTGAAAGACATCGCCCCATTTTCTTTTTGCAGCAAACATTTTTCTTAAATTTACATATAAAAAATTGAATTAACATGGAGTGGGCCATACCCCTTCCATTTTTTTTTCGGAAGCGTGTAAAACATTTGCTCATATGGATTTTAGTTTGAACCCCCCCCCCCCTTCAAAAGAGATGATTCCAAAGAATTAATGGTATTTAATATTGATACACATCCTAGAAACTGTCAAGTGGACTCGAGTTTTCCACTTTAATTTATTTTCCCTTTTTTTAATTTAATTTTTTTTTGGTTAAGATAGAGGTTGGCAGATATTGAAACCCTATTATTCCAAGGGGTGGAAGTTATTGTGTTAACTGTCATACGGTTGCTGAGGATGAACATCATTTTTTTATAAGTACATTAGTAGTGACACGTCTGTTTTTCGCTTCTATTTGATTAACGTGTACTACACTTATAATCGGGAGTATAGTTCTGGAATAACACTCGCTTGATGTGACTATGTCTGCTCTTTCAGCTCTACTGACGTAGATCAGTGACCTATCTGTCGTGGCTGTAATCCAAAATAGAATACTTTAAAATAATTTATACAAGTTTATTCGAAGAAGCGTCGCATGGAAGTGACCGAGGGAGGTCAAATTTCCAGCGAGGACTCTACGCCTTTGGATTACAGTTTATTGACCAATCAAAATTTAGTATTAAAGTTACGGAAATATCAAATGTGAGAAAATTGACCATTTTAGGACTAAGCCTTTCGATGACAAAACACGTGACTTTCAAAGCTAGCCCATCTAATTGCTAAAGTTCAACACAGCTGTACACTGCCGTGGGCTATCCAAAATTTACCTCAAAAAGTAGAAAATACAATAAAATTACATAATTGATTAAGCCTCTATCGGACCAGGCCGGGTATCAAAGGCTGATAAGTAAACAATTTACACACAATACAAAAGAACATCTATTAAGTGGACATGCCAGGGATTACTCAATTTACACCTTTTTACACTTTGTAAAAAAAACTATTTACCAAATAAACAACATCATGTCCAACAGAATTTCTGTCATTTGTTTAACATTTGACATTTGAATGAGTCAAAGAAAACTCAAAGATAAATTAGAAAAAGACAGTAAATAGTTTAACTACTTATATAAATTATATCTTTGCACATTTATTAAATATTTCTGTTGAAAAAAAATAATTAGTTGTATAATATTCATTTCTTAGATATATCTGTCTTTCCACAAATTTAATTTTTAAATAAATTTGTGGAAAGACAGTAGTGTCCTCACTATAAACAAGTACGAAGTGATTATTGTGCTCTTCTTTTTCTTTTTTTTTTATAAAACATGTATATCTTATAAAATTCTTAATCCATCAGGATGCAGGCACATAGCATCGGGGGGGGGGGGGGGGGGGTAGGGGAGGCCTGCCACACCCCCACACTTTTTTTGCGCAAGAAAGATTTTTCTTAAATTTACATACAAAAAATTGAATTAAGATGGAGTTAATTTGCAATCCCCCCCCCCCCTTTACTTTTATCCCCACCACCCACCCCCACGGTTTAGGATTTTCGGGATTTTAGAAAGTAACCCTTTTCCCTTTTTTTTTTTGGCTTGTCAAAATTTTTTGGGTGAGTCTGCCCCCTCCCCCCCCCCCCCCCCCTTTAAAAAAACGATGCTTCGTGCCTGGGATGTAAAGTCAACAAGAATTGTTTGTAATTCATATGTGATGCATTTAACAAAAGAAAATCTACGTTTTGATTTTATAAATATATTTTTTTATACTGTATGTATGACTTGCACCGAATGTGTTTTTTGTCATTAAATTGTATTGAATTTTTTTTTAATCATGCATTACTGAGAGTTTCGTTGCAATAATTTTCTTATTTTGCTACACTTTTTTCTCCAACGAGTACATGCTCTTCATCATATCATTTCGCGATTTACCGGAACTCATTTCTCGTGTGTAAACCATCATAAATCTTATAATAAAATCAATTAAATCACACGGTGAATATTGATCCTTCATATTCAAAGTTCGTTCGGGATCGGTGTACGTTAAATACCGCCACGTTTCCAGCGTAAACATGAATTGGATTTTCAGCGATGTCGATTATCTTTATTGACTTTTATCATGTGTTCCCGTCGTTCTGGTAAATTGTAGTCTCTTAATTCGTGAGAGAGAAAACGGAATGTCGATATAAAGATGAAATTGGGTAAAGATGTTTAAAGGACCTCGAGAATTGAGCCAGGTTGACCTGACGAAATTTGCGGGACACAAAGATGAGGTAAGACTATATAGCAATAGGCTACACTACGAAGAAATGTACTGTACATTAGTAATCCCAGGTGAAAGCGTTGTGGACTGCCCCTCCCCTATAGCATATTCAGCCCTCGAAATAGTCCAGGGAGTGCTTTCTTTTTTGCGCATTAAATTGTTCGCTGTTGTTATAGATAAATCTATATATATATATACATGTATATGTACAAGTATACACTCCAGGTGTCAATGAATTGTTTTTTGTTTTATTTTGTATTCTTTTCTTTAAATGGTGCATAGAATGAGTTGTCACATCAAGATGAAAATGTAATGAATAGCTTCAACTTGTCTGATAATATTCATGTAAAGTTCTATCGTTATTGCCTGGCTTTTTGCCCATAAATCTAACACATCATGTTACCAATGTCTCTGCAAAGTAGGAACTTTCAAATGTCTGTAGAAATTATTTATGTCATAGTAATGGGGAAATAGGTGAAAGTGAAATTATTTTAATTCTAGAGGAAGAAAATTTGTAATATAGAGATCAAATTATATAGACACGTACAAGCTTTCAACACCAGTCACTTCAATTCATATTAAGAAATATTACACGTCATCAGTGATATACATCAGTGTTCAGTTGACTGGTTTTGTTCATATCATGAAACAACACCACAGAGAATAATGCCAGGCATTTTACATTACAGGTCTTATAAGTTAATATTCTCATCTTATCAAGATCCACATAGCATTTAAAGTATCCACCTTATTGCAGCACCTTTCTACCTGCTGTCCTTGGCTTACATTTATCTATTCTCTGTGTACTTTGGTATATCTGATTGAGTATGCATATAGTACATTACCAAAGAAAGCCAAAAGTATGTACACAATGTTCTTGTCCGTCTGGCTTCACAAAGTATCTGCTTTAAATACCACTTCCCCATCCCAACACACGCACACATATGCACCCATGCATGCATGCACACACACATACCGTATGAAAACCTGACAAAATCTACAAACTGATTTTTACGAAAGCTTGAATTCTCATATACCGGTAATTGCATTGTAAATGCAATATATACATTGAAGCAGAGGTTAATAACATTTATACATTATTCACATTCATCAGACAAATTGTTTCTTTGGTTGAAAATGGTTCTTCTGTTTTGGAAATTATTGCCACAAGTCATGCAGTTTAGCTTAATTAATTATTGATCAAGTGTTTGTTTGCTTTAGTAGGGGGATTTGACTTTTGTGTAAATTGATATAACTTGAATTATAGCTAACTACCACTGAAAGGTAGAGATTTGAAGATTTAGTTTCATGAAGATAACTTAAATTGAACTGATTAACAAAAGCTTCATCTTCATGAACTATTTTATTGGCTCTGTAGAACAAAAAAAAAAACATTATGAATTTGATATGAAGGTAAATCATTTCAGCTAGAGTAATGTATGAACATGCAAATATGAAACCACCCCCAGCTCACTGATGATCATTGACCTTTTGACCTATTAAAAAGTTTACCCTAAATTTAATGTTTTTGCTCTTCTGAGGTTCTTGTAAAGAAATATAATTGCAAATCAAAATTATTGAGCATTATTTCATGTTAAAATTGTCATTGAATTTACCATACGATATTCAAAAAATGAGTAAATTTAGAGTTTGCCCTTCAAATTAATTTCAATATTAAGATAAATTCATAAAGCCACTTTATTGTACTGTTTTTGAAAGTCTAGCTCAACAATGTGAAATGTGTGCTTCAATGACATGATCGATTCATCAAATTTTTTTGAAGTGATTAATTATTTTACCTCATATGAATCCTCTTTTGTTTTCCTGCAAAGTGTTTTTAAAAAATTCCAAAATATGAGCAGATGGTGTAGACTTGTAAACAAAAATGATTTTTGTTATTAAATGACCAATTTCAATTCAACTATGTGTTTTAGTCCATCATATTAAAATCAAACAAAGCAGAAACGTTCAGAGAGAAGAGTTGACAAAAATGATTTTATTTTAAATATCTAAATAGAAAATGTTTAATAATTTTTACATTTGAAAGTTCGATTTTAAAAGGAAATCTCACAAGAAGGTATATTTGAACTTTATTAATGTAAAGTACTGGTAAGCAAAATGTTAGTACACGGAACACATCTGAACTAAACATGTTGTTTTGTTATGACCAACAAACTTATCACTAGTTTAACATGTGCCCTTATAACTGAGCTTATAGAAGCAAAATTAATGTACATTTGATGATGAATAACTTTTGCTTTGTTTTACAGGTAAATTGTGTAGCCTTTTCGGTGGATTTTGAGTTTGTGGTGACAGGCAGTGATGACCAACGTGTTCGAGTGTTTAACTGTAAGACAGGGGAGCTGGTGTGTAAGCTTAAAGGACATACAGGTAATTACATGTACAGGTAACATAGCTTAACAAGTAACTGTAAGACAGGGGAGCTGGTGTGTAAGCTTAAAGGACATACAGGTAATTATATGTACAGGTAACATAGCTTAACAAGTAACTGTAAAACAGGGCAGCTGGTGTGTAAGCTTGAAGGATTTTTCAGGTAATTACATGTACAGGTAACATAGCTTAACAAGTAACTGTAAAACAAGGGAGCTGGTGTGTAAGCTTGAAGGATTATTCAGGTAATTACATGCACATGTAACATGATAGCTTAACAAGTAACTGTTAGACAGGGGAACTAGTGGATAAGTTTAAAGGATATACAGGTAATTAAATACACAGTTAACATACAGTACATGTAGCTTAACAAGTGACTGAAAGAAAGGGGTGCTGGTGTGTTAGCTTAAAGGACATACAGGTAATTACATAAACAGGTAACATAGGTTGACAGGTAACTGTATGGCAGGAGAGCTGAGAGCTTAAAGCATCATAGACATACAAGTATCTATAAAAAGATCATGGACATTTTGTGTACATATAAGTTTTAGAATGAATAGCTAACTAAGTACCATAGAGACACAGGTATCAATGCAAGCAATTGGCTAAGTATGATAAACATACCCTATACTATGTATGTTTAGTAATGTAAAGTTAAGTCTCAAGAACACACAGAAATCTAAAAAAAAATGTAAAGCAAAGTATCATAAAGAAAAAGGCATCTATAGAAGTATCACACTTAGACACACAATGTAGATATATGCAGAAATGTATTGATACAGCCCATATTTTCAGAGTGTAATGCATTATAAAGTTGTCTGGTGTTCATCGTCGGATACCCACGGGTGATCGCGTCTTTTAGTGATAAGTAAAAGACGCGATCCCCCGTGGGTATCCGACGATGTCTGGTGTTATACTTAGGGTATGTTCACAGTTTATATGAATTGTTTTTCTTTGGATCCTGAAGGTGCGATAAAGAGTGTGGCAGTCAGTCCAGACAGTAAATACTTTGCCAGTGGCTCCTATGACAAAACTGTGCGGGTATGGAGAACCAGAGATGCAGCCCTAATGCATGAGCTCTCAGGTATTGCTATCTGTAGTTAGGTGTCATAATCTGCTCCAGTTGGTGATCATCAAAGCTGTCATAATCTATTAAGACTTTTAAGGTTTACATGATTAATATAATTAATATTATTGAACAGGGGGATCATATTTTTTTTATTTCTTCTGTTTACCATTTTTATTATATACTTCTGTTGCTAATGGTACTATATTAAAGGGAAAGTGAATCTAAAATGTTGATTGTGCAAGACAACTTCCATGCTTAACTTACTTATGGTTGTATGAACTCAATTGAAATATTTTTACATTGCATATTTTTTTTATTTTATCGATGATTTACTTGATTGGGTGTATCGTACAAGTGATTACATTGCATGATTTGATTATCATCACCTGCGACTTTCATAATTATGTTTACATTACCTGTGATTTCCATTGTTTAGTTTACGTTACCTGTGATTTCCATTGTTAAGTTTACATTACCTGTGATTTTCATTGTTATGTTTACATTACCTGTGATTTCCATTGCTATATTTACTTTACTTGTGATTTAATACATCATTGTTTTTATCATACATGAATTTTGCGATATCATTTATATTTATACCTGTGATATAATTATCATGATACCTGTAAATTTTACAATAATATTTATATCATACCTGTGATTTTCATTGTTATATTTGCGTTGTTGTAGGTCACTCTAAGAGTGTTGAAGTGGTCGTCTTCTCCCCTGATGGCCAGTACTTGGCCTCTGGATCCTGGGACAGGACCGCCATTCTGTGGGACAGGGAGGTAAGTCACAGGGGCAGGGATATCCACAACTGTACAATATTTTGAAACTTAAATCTATATCTCTATAAATTCAAATCAATATCAATTTTAATTGTCCGTAACTTTGATAATTTTTACAGATATAACTTTCTGCACTTCCATAATTATTTATCTGACCAAAAAATTGTGTAGTTGAGATAATATGATTCTCTCTCTCTCTCTCTCTCTCTCTCTCTCTCTCTCTCTCTCTCTCTCTCTCTCTCTCTCTCTCTCTCTCTCTCTCTCTCTCTTAGTTTGGCTTGCATTAGAGGAAAAAATATAATGATAGAAGAGTGAATTAATAAGCTAATTTGGGATGCCAGGATCTACTAGTGTATTGTTTTACATATTTCAATATGTCTCAATTCTTTTGTAGAGAGGCGTACCAGTGAGAATATTTGTGGGGCATGAAGGTCTAGTCCAGTCTATAGCTTTCTCACAGGATGGCCGATGGCTTGTGAGTCAGATTTAGCTTAATTATTCTCATTTAAATCATTTGTTAATTACCGGTATGTTATTCCATAAAATGCTGGTTTTAAACCAGAAATTTTTGTACGTCAGCCTGTGAGACAAGACTCAAAGTCAAGTTTTATTAAATAAGGTAGCAATTCTTACGTATGGTTCTGACATTGTCCATTCTATTGAAATTGTCAAATCTCACATTTAACAGTGAGAGTTATTTCCCTTAGATTTATTGAAGATAGAAAAAATTATCGTCTCAAGTTAATAGTATACAGATAAAAACATGAAGAAGTTCATCTTTTGTTTTTAAAATATTTTATTCGATTGATTTCCCCAGAATTAAAAGATGTAACAAATTTCATTCAGATATCAATGATGTTGGTGCAATTTAAAACCCATTGGCAAGTTATTTATAGATTAATATCACGCACATTGGTATGAAGATTAATCATTCAATTAAAAACAATTACGAGTTTATATTTTAAAAGCCGTATCACCATATCAGATCACATAATGTAATTATTAATACATACAAGAGAATTTCAAATATACCTAGTATATACATTGTATAGCTGTATAACGTTATCACGTTCTCACACAGGCCACTGGGTCCTGGGATTTCACAGTGCGACTCTGGACACTGAACAGTCCGGATGGGGTGGACAAAGTGACCGTGCTGGCGGGACACAGGGGCAATATCCGGTCCGTGGTCTTCTCCAAGGACGGCATGCTGGTACGTCTACTTCCGGGAAGTTGATGGACTCCATAGATCATTGATATCGCAATAAATGCAATTAACATTTAATGGCAAAATACAGAATCTTGCATGAATGGAAAAGTCCTGATAGAACTATTCCTTCCCATTATATCTACTGGCTCCGTCGTCACCAACTTTCCTCAAGTCAATACTCAGCCTCAAGTCTGAGTTTTTACCTCAAGTTTATGCACTTTTCTTTTAAGGATTTGAGTTGAGGATTGAGTTGAGTGATTTGAAAAGTTTGGTGGTGGTGGGGCCTGATGTTCTTAGGGTGAGAACCTAAATCTAGAAAATTGGTAGAACTTGTGTTGAAACCCACTGTAAATTATATATATACAGTCAGTCAGTTTTGTACTAATATATCAAGTCTATTAATGCTCCGTTCCAGGCCTCGGGGTCCTGGGATAAGACTGTCCGTCTTTGGAATCCCCGCAATGGTCAGCCCCTCCACGTGTTGGAGGGCCACGAGGGCTGGGTGCAGGCCCTTGCCTTCTCCCCGGACGGCATCTATGTGGCCAGTGCAGGCGACGACGAGTCTGTCCGGATCTGGGACGTAGCTGAGGGAACCTGCATCAATGTGTTAGAGGTGAGGGGTCGCTTAGTAAGGGTCATAGGGGCTTTATATTTTATCTTATTAAAGAAAGAATTCAATAGATAAGGTATACTGATATGAACTAAATAGGGACAGTTTACAGTGAATAATTCATAAAGAGAGTCATACCGTATAATTAATTATCTATGTTTTTTTCTAAATATGTAACATTACATAGTAAGCCTGTAAAACATTCAATCTTATGATTTTTACATTACAACTGTAGACGTAAATTAGTGAATGTATCACAGTGTTTGACCTATCTTTGTTTAGGGGAGGACTGATGTAGCGCAGCACTGTGCATTCACGGCAGGGGGCGCTCTGATTGCATCGGGAGCCTGGGGAACCTCCATGACTCTGACATGAATATTGTTTATTAATACCCGACATAAACTTGCTGACTTATTGTGCATTTATATACGGCTTTGTTGATCACACGTTTCCTGTTATAATTATTCAGTGTTATGGTGCATGTATCTTCCAGCGCGCTTTTAATTTATTCTAATTTCTTGGCAAATGCTTTATGAATATATATATTTATAATTAAAGAAATAAAGAATGTTCACAAAATACTGATTTGTCTATCGCTCAAAGCTTGTTATTTGCTCTAAATACCTTAGATATGACAAATGAACACTGGGCTAAATGGGTTCTTTTTAAAATTAAAGGAAATATAGATACACGGTCGAGACGGGGGAGAAATTCACGAGTAATTTATACTATCTCCAGGGAGGTGTAAATAAATCCAGAGTGATTCGAAGGCATGTGAAGCAATTTGAAAGTGTAAAGAGGTTTAAAAAGGATTTGAAGTTAAATTATATTTGATGCCTTTCTGTATTACAGAGCTGCCATTTTTTGTTGAAAATTATCATTTAACGACTTTTAGAAATTATCAACAAAATTATCTTTTAAATCTTTGTGGAAATGACTATTTAGAAGCTTTGATTAGAACTTAACATTATTGTCGTCCTGTATATAAATTGGTTTTCTATATTCCATCTTTATTATCGTAAAATTTTACGATTCATTTTCGCCTTGTTTAATAAAAAACAGAGTAAGCATAAAGGCATGTTTGTAAAGCAAATAAAAAAATCTCAAACACAGCTCATTTTGCCTTAAGAAGAAGTATACATAATGAATTTGTTAGAAATCGCAGATTACTAAATATGTATTGTCATTTTTATTGTTGCACAGATTTATTTGCGGGAAAAATGAAATTTTCCCTTTATGATACCGATCGCGTTAATTAAAATAACAAATTGTCCATGTTCGGTAAAGACATAAAGATAACGACGATAAGTTTTCCGTTGTGTTATTTTTAATGACCTCACCACGAGCAGATTTCGTAACCTCTCTGTCTTTATGTATCGGCGACATTGTCCTTTTGGCATCGTCAGACTGGGATATCAATACGCCTTTATTGGTTACGTTATCAGCCGATTGTGGAACAAGATACATACGGGCAATTTGTGTTCCTCGCCGGGACCAGTCGCTCCTTGACAAATCGCTGCGACTGAGATCCGATCTTATCGTTATTCATGCGATTTTCATTCGTTTTTGGCGCATATGGAGATTGGATAATCCCGCATAACGGAATCTGGGGAAGTTCCACTTTGGGGATTCTCTGCTTTCTTTTGAAGTGACTGAATCTGAGAACGGACAATTTAAATAGCGCGAAAACGTATAGTCCTTAATATATGTAGTGTGACAATGATTTTAACAAAAAATATCAAGCCTGGAAATAAAACAACCATTTATTTGGGACTAATTAATAAACGGCAACGGTTTTATTTTCATAATGTGCCCGCATCTTCAAGAAAACTAAACGACCCGCATGGCTGGGCGAAATCTCTCCAACTCGCCTTTTTAGGACATAGAGAGTCGTAATTCTATAGTTTTTGTAAACAATCTATAATTAAAGTTGGGTCTTTTTCTTTTCGGAATTACATCCCGCACCAAGACAAAGAGACATCAATGTGACAGAATAAAACTTTTAATGGAAACTTATTTTCCCTCTTCTGAATCATCGGAACCCATCGGATCTGTTTGATACACTACAATATAGTTTTGTTTACAATATTTGCTCTACTTTACTTCTAGATATCCTTTTTTTTTTAAATTCAATAAAACTATTTTTATGCCACAGAAAATAATATCACAATAAATATTTACGATAAATATTACCTTCAGCTTTATATGATTTTTTTTAAAAATTCAATAAAAAGCCGAGAAGTTGAATTAACTAAGCTCTCCTTCCCTTTCCAGGTCGCAAAGACAATGGATATAAAAATCTATATATTTAACTGACCATATTTTTTTTGGGATGTATTGAAGGCAAGTCATTTAATACTAGTGATTGATGACTTAAAGTATTGAATTTGATGTCAGGCAAAAAGAAACGCATGTTCTTAAATCAAGAACACATGAATTATAAATTTGCAAACATATACATGTAATATAAATATTGAAGGGATGTGAGGCAGTGATTGGAATTTATGAGAAAAAAACTTAAGAAATAAGAACTTCCTGTAGGATACTTTAGTTGTAATGGCGTAATATTGAATAAAATACGTATGATGTTACACGTTTCCAAATAACGATCTGAGTTTCAACAATTTAGAATTCTAAAAGTAAGAACTTTTTATTTTTTTATCTTAAGGACACATAAGACGTTCCTCAATTTTATATAATTTTCCTTGATATATATTATTCCTTATCTATTGACATTTAAACCTGTTACTTTCCAAAAATTCAGTGTACATTACCAGGCTATTTTCGGAGCTAGAATAGTTAGAATTTTCCATAAAATACCATACAAAATGCATTTTAATGCTTATAGATAAAGTCCTATTATATATTTTCAATTGAGCACTTTATATCTTAATTAAAAAAGAACCATATAACATGAAATCATAATTATAGAATTCCGTAGTGGAAATCTTAAAATTGTGGAGATAGGAAAAATCGAAAAAATGGAAGATAGGTCGCGTCTGACCTTAAAAAAAAAGGGAGGGGGGGGGTGTCATGCATATGTGACAACAGATCTTAGCAACTTTAAATTGATCTCCATATACGGGTAGCAGACACCCTCACTGTATAAGATTAATTCTAATCATAGAAACGGGCCCTATAATCCTAAGGAGGGGCGTTTCCCTTACCCTCATTTACATATATTATCACGCGATCGTGGCCAATAAAAAATTAACATTCTACAACTAATTGAAGAAGGAATACTATTTTTTTCCAATAGAGGGGTCTTCATTTGATAGAAGATTTTTTGCAAGTCGCAGAGTTTTGTTTAATACCTGTTTAAAATGACGGAAATATTATTCACAGAAGAAGATTTAAAATTTTATCTGTATGGAAAACAACACAGTGATTATAACTCCAATTGTTCAGCCTTTCGGTCTCCATTAGGTAAGACTTTTTTTTTAGATTAAATGTACATGTAATTTCAAAAAGCTAAGGGAGCGAAAATAATGCTTGCCTTATTTTAGTAAGTTATATTTGTTTGCTTCAGGGGCTAAAACCTTGAAAGGGGTTTCCTTTAAAATCTTAAGTATTTTACAGAAGAAAGTCCATGTACGATTAGTAGTTCATTTTGGACCTGTCACTGTATTTTTGAAATCTCACCAAACGGTAAACAATATGAAAAATTTAGCCACCACATCGATGTCAACCAGAAAACAGATTTAAGAGTCTTCAATTCCAGTTTAGAAAACTTTACTGCGTGCACACGCGATATTCTAACAATTACAGAACTTATGTTTCCTATACCAAGTCTGTCTTAGGTAGGTTGTCGTCAGTTGAGACAAATACTCTGATATTTAGTTTTCATTCTCCTATTAGTTCCGCGCCAGGTCTGTATCCGGAGATCCACTATTCCTGGAGCGTCCCATGGAGTGTTCTCCAAGGTTTGGATCCGCCGTGGGACGGAGATGGGGCCGTATTCCGGGAGAATGTGTGGGGCAAAGGACGTAAAGGAACACAGTAACACTTGGGAGGTAAGGGGTCAGCCTTGTAATGGTAACAAGAGTATGCCTTTTTATCGTCCTTCAAAATTGACAAAAATGAATTACTAATACTAGTATAGCGTTTATAGCTGTAACAAAATATGTATATGCCTATAATTTGATTTGTTCATGTACATGAAGTATAGTATTATTTTGAAAATGCCCTATATTCATATATAATAAGCGATTCATTAAGAAAATAAGATACTAATTCTATACTTTCAATAGAATTTTGACAGTTTCAGACTTCTGTATTAAGTAACTTTTTGTTGATTAGTAATGTAATTTACTTTCAAACCCTTACACGAATATCAAACACTGGTAATTTTTTTTGGCCGCAACTAGTCTACCAAACAAAATATAAGTAAGGCGATCAGATTATCTGTTATACGGTTCACATACCCCCCCCCCCTCCCCAGCACAGAGCACACGTAACTACACCTTCTGAGTTTTGAGTCCTCAACATTAGCTTTCCGAAATCTTCAAATTGTCTGTGCGTTTTTTATCTCAGGTGTTTGACGACCGGGGTGAGGTGATTTACTTTGTGGACGGGGGATCGGACTCCCACCCTACCAGCTGGCTCTCCTGTGTCCAGTGTGCAAGGACTGACAGAGAACAGAATCTAGAGATCACACAGACAAACACACACATATTCTACCGCGCTATTAAGGTACTTTGTGAAGTTCTATTTCATAATTTTTAGTGTATATTTCTCTATTTTTGAAATTGAAAAACTGGATAAATTTTAAAGTATTTCTGTGGCAGGATATTCCTCCCGAGGAAGAGCTGCTGGTATGGTATGGACAGAACAGTGTGTATCACATGGGTCTTCCTCTGACGTCACATAACACAGGTGAAGGTATGCGATTTCTTTACTTTATTCCAAGGGCTGCTCGGAAATTATTGAGACATTCATTCTTATTCCTTTGGAAAAATAAATAAACACTTGAAAATTCACAAGAATGTAAATCAGGATAAAATTTATTAGTGTGAAAATTTTCTGTATAGTCCAAGAAACTATTTTATGATCATTTTATCAAACTTGCCTTCGCCTAGTTTTCGCAACGTCATTTTAACACATTCCTTTTATAGTCCTATATTTTGAAAAAAGTTCCTTACAAGCCAATATAAAACATATAATATTCTTTGTTTTCATTGCTTTTTCTTAATTTTAAATCAAGAAAAAAAGCCTTGAATATTTTTTTTCCATTCTTGATATTTTGTGAAGAAAACTTGAGTTATTGGTACCCGAAAGTAAAATTACTGTGAAACGTCTCTTACAGTCGATCTGTACATATTTAATAACCGGTGACATAAGCTAGTGTATTCTAAGTACTTGTTATCAAGTTTGTATGTTTTAATTGTACATGTAGTTAAATAATCCGTCAAATAACCTTATTAACAAAAGCTTTTGACCCTTTCCATCATAAAGTTTTTGTAAGCAGATAATTGTTATGACTGTAAAGGTGTTCTTCCGATATTCTAACCAATTTGATGTATATAAAATAATACATACCCTTTTCCATATCACAGCCAGCATCAGCCCGAGACTCCAATATCAGCCCGAGGGCCAAAGGTCGAAGTCACGATAAAAAAGCAAACTGGGCATATGTAATTTGATTTCTTTCATTTTCGAATTTAGGTCTTTTATAAGTAATATTATTAGATATTACTTTGTTTAATTATTTGTTGGGGTAATTTTCACTAATGTTCGTCACTTAGAAAAGGAAAAAATACTGGTAGTCTCAAGAATTTCCGAACAACCCTCGTAGCTAATTAGAAACCAATAAATGATAATCGTTACTAAATATATTACTAATGTATAACCTATACACCCCTGCGAATGTTATTGTCATTCAAATTTTAGACCACGTGGTTTTATTTGACCCTTTCAGTTTCGCAGTAAAAATCGTACCTCGTGTATAAAGTCTATTTCACAGTTCATGTATCTAGGTTCTTAATATAGTAGTCAAATATAAAATCTAGAGGTTTATTGATTTTAAACTTTATCTTCATTAATTTGGTGAATAAAATGTGTTCTAGAAAGAAATGTGACTATACAAAAATTAGTTTTTGTCTGCTGTTGCAACAACTAACATGCTTAAAAGAGATCCCTCCTGAGGATTAATTTTCGATCCGCGCCTGACCTAGTAATAACATCAATAGTGAAACAGACTATACCATTTTATGCAGAATGTTCCTTGAAAATGGCTCGGTATTCTAAGTTTTAATGCAAAACAGACTCCCATTATTTTTTTTTAAAACATGGTATTGCACACCACAAGCATCAAACATGGCTATGATTTTATTAAGCAACCCAATGGTTATATTTTCAACCACTCTACACATGTTTGAACACGAACGATAACTCTGTTCTGAATATTATCGTTTAATATAAATAACTGCTAGATGGTAAAATAAGACATAGATCTTGAAAGCTTTTCCCGTTTTAACATAAATCACAGTAGGATATGATATGAAAAACGACCAGTACGTACGTAATTTGAGAATATTATCCGAACACTTATACTTCCGCTCGAAATTTCACAGGAAGTGAACAAATATCGGTGAAGTCTCGTGAACTTTCATTCGAGCACCTCTGGATTTATTACTTACTTAGCAACGATAAAGAAAACATTCCGAACACATTCGCAGGGGTGTATAGTAGTATTGTTTTTGACAAAAGATTATGCATACGTTTTAAAGTATATTACTCTTCATTTTTTGATTTTATTGCGCACATGCTCAATAAATTTAAAATGAGTATGATTAATTTTGATTAGTCCCTTAATGTCCCTTTACTAAATCACCACAGAAAGATTGTTATTTCATTACTAGACTTTGACCTGTGCGTGCACATGTTGACATTGCATATGATATCGGACATTTACGAAATAGACACATCGACACACCGTATTGTTGACATTTACAAAACCAAGCTTTAAGCCTACAATAATCCTATTGATTTCACTACACTCTGCTTAGTTAGAATAATCTAATTGTGTATCGGGACAAGTCTTCACCACAGTTAAAATGCCACCCATATATACCCCCAATGGAACAAAAAATTGCAGAAGAGTCAAATTATTTATAACAAACTATTTTGAGGCTGTAAATACCTATCATCTACGTATTCATCTTAAAATTTAATTCATATTAATGAAGAATACAATACTTTTTAGCAAAATTTTTACTCGCTTCAAATCTACACACCATGTTAACATTCGGAACTCTCGTGATTTTTCATATTAAACGCACTGAGTTAAAGTTATCTCCTGTATTTTCTTTGATGAACAGAATATATAGCAAATTTTCAATGAATCTGAGTTTATCCATGCAAATGTGATATTGTGGAAACATGAACTAAAGAGCATCCCGTGATTTAGCGTGAATGTAATGCGCAAGCGCAAGATTGTAAACTTTTTTAAAAAACCAGATTATTTTCGGATTTTTGAAAGAAATTTTCGTTGATTATTAATTAGCGAAGCTTGATTCAGAAAAAATGAAAACAAATTGGTAATCTTCAAGTACCAATGATGTTTAAACTATATAACACAAAAGACAATTTTTTTCCGATTTCTTGGTATCAAATCCCAATAATTCGAGTCTATTGTTTTAATATAGTAGTATGAATTACACAACATTCACGAAGAAAACCTATTTGAATTCATTGAACAAAAAAATTTTGGGGGGAGTTATTTTTTGCGGAAGGTTTTTGGACAAAAATGAAAGAAATAAATCAATTTTATGAAAATTCAATATATTTATCTTTTGATTATTCATTATATTGTAACGTGTGTCAATCCGAACAGTTATCATTTGTATGTGAACACGTGCCACGTACACTCGGGATTCTGCAAAACACTTTATTTTATAAAATGACCTGTTGTTGTTCAGGCAAAAACAAACTGAATCAAAATATTTATGCTGATTGCTTTAATAAATTTACTTAATCAAGATATTTATTACAATGAGTACACTTAAATCAAATATTAAAATATTAATTTCAAAGTGATTTATCAAAGCCCTTAACTAAGTAATGCTCCCCCTCCCCTTGTTTATCTGAGACCAATGCCCCTTACCACTGGTCTCAGCCGATCTATTCTCTTACCAGTGCTTCCGGACACTAGGCTTTACAAAGGATCCAGGCTACTTTAGTTGTGGTTGTTTTTTCAGTTGATATTCCAAGCTATCTCTGACACTAGTGTACAGGCTTATTCAGTTTTTAGCTATGGTGGTTATTTACTGTAACCAGGCTATAAGGCTTACCCAGCCCAAAGTAGCCTTTCCTTTCCTACGTTATAAGGCTTATTAGGCCTTATTGTCTCAAAAAATCGGCTTATTCAGCTCTTCTACAGACTTCTCTAAACGGCTGCAGAGATCACATCCACTGCTTTTGCCGATTACTACTGCTTTCATAGCATCGGCATAGTCCATCTTTTATTCCAAGGGGAACAGGATTTCACCATGGCAAATCCCTGTACAACCCTATTTTGTTAATTAATTCTGTAAAATATTTGATATTTAAATAGTTGTTTTTTTTAATCAAATTATAACTATTCAAGAACTTGTCTTTTATAAGTCCAAAGGGGTCACGAAAAAAATCATGCTGATTCATATTCAGAATTTTTCGTAGTCTCTCTATTCAGTTCGATCATTGTGCATAATTGAAAACAATATTTGATTAAATAGTTTTGCTTAATTAAATAAACAAGCAAAAAATACCAAACAGACTAATTTTTTTTTATTTTAGGTATTATGTCAAATTAGATGCGTCATAACTCATAGTGATGAATACTGACGCCCTTTTTATTTGTGTTTTTTAAGTATGTCTTGTCTAGATTTCAATGCTATTCTTCTCAAGAAATTTTTGATACAGCAACGTTGAATAGTGAGATACATCAACACACAATATTTTGGACACATATTTTAATATATTGTTCTCTTTTATTTCATTATTAATCAATCATTAATAAGATTTGTGTTTTCTATAAATTATTTATAAAGTGGTTTATTTTTTACAGTCGACAGAAACAAAGTCCCTCTACCTTGTCAACCGAGCGCTGCTGATCACGTGGACAAACTTCGGTGTGTTCTTTGTAGACGTGCTTTTAACTCTCGGAGCAACCTGCGTTCGCACATGCGCATACACACTATGGAAAAACCATTCTCTTGCAAATTTTGCAACAAATGTTTTAGCCAATCATCAACCTTAAGAAATCATGTCCGATTACACACAGGTAGTGACTTGGTGCCTCTTTTTTCATCTTTCTTTTTAATTCATATTTTAGGGGGTTTTTTTATACATTTATCATCACAAAGTATATTTTTTCTACTAGGGGAGCGTCCATACAAGTGTTTTGTTTGCAGAAGTAGTTATTCACAGTTGGCGGGTCTGAGAGCTCATCAGAGGAGTGCGCGACACAAACCAATGGTGACATCCAAACAGACTGGCCACCAGTAGTAATGATAGTGATAGACCTTATAGTTTTGTCTTGTGAACTAAAGGTTGCAGTGTCGTCAATTCGAAGAAAGCTACAACAGCCAACAGTCCAATGTTTTGTTAACCATGTGGATATTAATTAAAAACATTTCTGTTCCATAATACATTGCTCTAGATGTGTACAAGTTATTGTTTTGACTTTTGTTCAAATTATGTGAAATACCACTGGGTGTATCATATGTGGCAAGTCAAGTGATTATTACTGAAAATGGTTGGGGAAAGAATTGGTGTTGTTATTTCTGAATTCGGAATCCTTTGTTGACCTTTATTCATTATTCATTCTTCACCGAGGTCAACATGTTGTTCTGTTGTCTTGGAAGGAAACGATGGTATCTTACAACTAAACTGGCTTATGGAGTGTCAATATACAACATAATCCACAATCTGCATGATCATGCACACTGCTTGACACGGGTTGCAAAATGGTTTTCTAATTTTATTTATGTTGCAGGTCCAAATCTCAGATCGAAACCGAGTCTTGTCAACTTATATTTAGTGTTATCATTGCAGCTTTATACTACCGTTAAAGGGACGTGGACACGATTTATGATAAAAAAAAATGTTTTTATGTTTTATGTATAATATGGTTTACTGGTGCATTTTAAAAGATTGACTAAAATATTGAATGTTAAAGTCAAGTTATAAGTGAGATACCGAGGTGAAAGATGATTGTTATGTAAACAAAGCTCGAGTCTTATAGCTGTTTACAAAAAATATAATGTAGAGAATTACCATTTCCTAGACAAAATGACAAGTAAAAAACAATATAAACTAATTCAATATTTTCATTGATACTATTATCAACAAATTTTAAAGAAAGATACATTTGATTGAAACATACACCAATACCAATACATACACCAATACACTTGTATATATGTAAAAAAAAATGACAATATTCGAGCTTTGCAATTGTTAACAAAACAAAGAATTATGAACTCTGTATTTGCATATAACATGATATTTGACTTTCAAATTTTGACATAGCATTATAAACTGCTATATTTTTCATTAAAAACATTTAAAATTGAAAAATAAAATTGAAAATTTTAAAACAAATCTTGTCTAAGTCCCTTTAATCAAACAATTTTGCGGCCTTGTTCCATGGATTTGACGCCAATAATGATCAGGAATAGGAATTTCATGCAGTTAATGCGCTAAAATGTTCAGTTTAATACATTGGACAATCACATCAAAAATAAAACTCATTTTGAAAAACTATTTTATTTTTTCAAATAAAAACATTCCTTCGCTTGCAGTTGCATCAAAAATGTTTCGGACAGATGCTTAAAAAAATTCAATATTTTTAAAAAATAACACTTTAATGTAAGCATTTAATCAACAAAAACTGAACGTACATGTATATTTTGATCTTGGAAATGATCAATATATATTTTCAGATCGCTTACCTTGGAAGCTGGAAAAGACTGTCAAGCAGTCTTTACCCATCTGTTTATAACTTTGCATACACCCTCTAAACAGTAGATAACAAAACTCGAAAAACTATTTTTTTCATTTTATTTGGAATGGAAAAAATGACAAGGTGTCAAGAACATTATAAGTTCAGAAATATACTGATGGGGGACTCCAAATGGTACACTTAAAATCATATATCAAATCACTCAAATGGTTCAGAAGAATTTTACAATCTACAGATGATCTACTGAATACCCTTTTTGGTGTAATCACAAAAAGTACAGTCTCAAAATTTTTGCAGATGGGATCCGATTACTCAAGAAATCTTTCAAAAAATATTCATAATTTTTATTGGAAAGAATCATTACTGGCATTCAGTGAATACATTGCCATAGTACAAAAATTATCAAATATACAACAGACCCCAGTGTGGTTTAACCCCCAGATAAGAATCAATAGAAAATCAATATTTTTTGAAATACTGAATAAAAAGGGGTTTATTTACATGTGTATATACGTATCTGACTTTTTTAAGATGGAGAGTTCATCCAGGTCAATGATTTCAATGTAAATTTACCATTCACCATTATATTTGGACTTAAAAGAGTCCTTTGTTTATTTTTGAACAATGTTAATGAATGGGATAAAACGTTGCCTATTTTACCAAGATACATTTCTAATCTTATCAAAAGCAACAAAGATGTATATAATGTGTTTATAAGTAACTATAATACATGTACTATTGTCAAACATGAAGAAAAATGGAAAACTTTATTGAAATGTTGGAAAGCAATATAAAATGCACTTTTTAAATTCACAAAACATAATAAGTGCTATGGCTGGAACATAGAATATTTCACCTGATTCTAGGAACAAATATGTATTTATTGTAAAATAACTGACAACAACAAATGTAATTTATGCACAACTGAGTCTGAGTCAATTGAACATTTATTTTTTACTGTAATAAGAGTAAACAACTGTGGATGCAGTTGGAATACTTAATATCAGTCTATTGTCACTTCAATGTCCATTTTTTATTGTGTTAAATCATGTTTGGTTATACAAAAGAACAAAAAATGATATTTTTAATTCATTGATTATGTTAACAAAGAAATACATATTTTACAAATCAAGAAAAAGCTCAAGCCTTTTTATCAGTGAGCTAAAAAAATTTCAATATACAGTAAAACACGGTTATAACGAACACGCTTATAATGAATTGACGCTTACAGCGAAGTGATTTTTATTCCCCGTGACTTTATAACAAGTTGTACACTTGACGTATATAACGAATAACCCTTATAACGAAGTAATATTGCCCATCCCTGGGACTTCGTTATAACCGTGGTTTACTGTATTCATATTAATTGATAGAGAAAAAAGTATATGCTACCTAAATGATGTTAGATAAATTCACTATAAGATAGAGTATGCTTGATAACTTTATTACATCACTTGAATAATTATTGGTTTTTACTTAGTGTCCTTTTTTGTTCAATTTTTCTCCTTAATTTATCATCCGCTGCCGAACACAATGAAAATAATTTCAAACTTATGACTACTAGTGTATGATTTTCTAGACTTTGTACATTTTGAATGTGTGTGTATGTGTGTGTGAGTGAATGAGTGTATATATGTTTGTCTTTGTCTCTTCATGTTTTGTTCAATTATTGATAAAATGTGGAGGGAAAAAAACTTCCTATCTTGAAAACTAAGGGAGGAGTTATTCGTGTATCCCTGTAGTCTTGTGAACTAAAGGTTGCAGTGTCGTCAATTCGAAGAAAGCTACAACAGTCAACAGTTCAATGTTTTGTTAATCACGTGGATATTAACTAAAATATTAATTATACACAATTGTAATAGATGATAAATAACAATGAAATATATTAACAGAAACATGTCAGTTCCATAATACAGTGCTCTAACTGTGTATAAATCATTGTTTTGACTTTTGTTCAAATTATGTGAATAACCTTATTGCAATTCAAGTGATTATTACCGAGAATGGTTGGGGCAAGAATTGGTGTTGTTATTTCTGAATTCGGAGTTCCTTTGTTTACCTTTATTCATTCTTCACCGTGGTCGACAGGTTGTTCTGTTGTCTTGGAAGGAAACGATGATATCTTACTTACAACTAAGGTGGCTTATGGAGAGTCAATATACAACATAATTCACAATTATTTAACAAAATGGAAAATAATTTATATTTCCTGAAGTTAGAAATATTCCTTATGATTATATAATAAACCCAGATAGCAACACATTTTTGCCCAATCTCATAATATGGTTGTATTGTCGCCGTTGGGTTACCTTTGGGCAAACGGCGTTACAACACCAAATATTGATAGTTGGTGATGTATTATGGGACCAATGTCGGGCTAACTGTTGGAATATTATCATAAAAATCTTGTAGTTAGAGTATTTATTGCGGGATTGAAATTGACCCTGAGTTGGCCCAATCTCATGAATCTGGCTAAGCATCATGGGTTAACAACATCCGGGCTACTTTTCGTAATATCGTACCTGCGCCATTTTCCATTTGACAGGAGAGCAATGAGACCGATACCTTGCATATCTCCATCCAGTTTGTAAGTATTTATATATGTTCACTTTGACAAAGCTTAATTACCGTTATAAGGTTAAACGATGTCGTGTACAAATCTGTATAAAGCAGATAATGGGGAATGCAGAAGCCAATTATGTATAGTAAACACTGTCGAGCACATGGTCAACCCAGAAACATAAGTAACATGAATGTTATTTATGTCTCTGGTCAAACATACATGTTTTGAAAACATTGAACTAAAATAAATTTAATTCAATATTCAAACATTTAGGTGCCTTCATTTAAAATTTGTTCAATGTATCGACAAACTATACACAAGCCAGTAGAACGCAAGGAGGGGGGTTTCTGTTACTACAGTAAATTTTCCTTTAGATGCTGCCCCCTACACCTTTTCATATTGTAAGGTCCAACATTTTTTTGGTTTGTCTTTTATTTTTAATTTACTTTTGAAACCGTTGCTACGGGCCTGTATACAGTACAAGATTGTTACTTTGAGTAGAAGTATTAAATTAATATTAAAAAGGGCTTTACAATTCTTTTTTTAAATTAATTCTACATCAGGAGCTATATGTAGATTTGTGTTATTTTTTATGTTTACTACTCATTAGAATATGTATTAGATAATGATAATGCTTATTTTTTCTGTAAAAAAATACTTGAGATTTTAAATTGGTACTAATTTTTACTGGACTATAGGTTCTACATGTGGCTACCACTGGTGGAGATGATACTGCGTGTCAGAAAAATTCTAAAACAACCCATGACAAATTCTTTTGATAAGGATTATATTTAAGGACAGTCACTGAAAGTAAGTTTTATTCAAAAATTAAGGTTATTTACAAATTATTCTAGTATAAACATGTTAAGCAAGAATGATGTAAACTCAATGACTTGTTATTTTATTCTTATTTGAAAGCTTAAACATATATGAGATACTTATGAATTTAATCGTAATGTATGTTTACTCTTTACTGAGGAAAGTAACAAATTATTTAAATACCAAATACTACAATTTTAGAGAGTGTTCGAAGAAACAGAGCAGTTGAGGTTTTTTTCAGTTTTTTTAATGGTAAAGAAAAATAAAAACAAGAAAAACTGTTCTCGGACAATTAAAGGTCTTTTCACGATAATTTTTTCAAATTAGAATATTTCTGTTTTGATGTAATGCTTTACACGCGTTACTTAAGAGAAAATAATGTCAAAACATTTCGTATGCTTTTTTTTACCTTTGTCATTTTAATTGACTAAAGTTAACTTTTCATTTTTAAAGTGTGATGTCTGTACGAAGTTAAAATGTTGTAAGCCTTTTGACGAAATTAAGAGACTTTTTGCAGATGGAATAACTACTTAAAGTCGGATCATTTAGTATTTTAAGGTGGGGGCCGAATGGCTATATTTTGAAATGTCTTAGGAAGTAGGAAGTCCTACTTAATCCTTGAAAAAGTTTTATACCAATCTAAACAATAGAGATATGAAGAATAAAAAAGTTTCAGATTTTTTAATTTCCTAATCTTTGACCTTTATACCATTTTGATATGCCAAGGCAGACGCTTCCATCCCAGATAATCAGGTATATCTGTGATGAATGATTCAAACTTTATTCGTGTTTTTATTGAAATTTAGGAAGTTTCAGGGGCAATTACTGCTAGAAGATGACAGTGGATCCTTTCGATAGGAATATATTTTTGAAGACTCTGAGTGAGCTAAAAACATCGGTAAAAATTTCAAGCATCAATCTCTTATGGTCTTAGAGGAGTAGCGATAACAAGCATTTCAAAACATAAAGAGCAATACCGGTAACTTTGTAAAATTTGGTGTTGTCAAGCAAATTGTCATTTGGTGCCATAACATTTAAATGTCCATTACAAAAATGTTTCAAAATACATTATCTTATGATAAAAACGTTTTTCTCGAGAGAAGAACAGTAACAAAAACTAGAGAAAAGCTCGTTGCAAAGCAACGAATGGGTCTTCCGTCAATGTCGAAAGTAAAGCTAGATGTTCCTGTAAGAAGCAGAGTTCTTAAACCAAGAACAAGTGTTACTTAAAGAAAAAAATTAAAAAAATCGAATAATTCTTGGTACGACTTAACAAAATCCGAATGATTCTGAATACGAATTAACAAAAACCTTCACAATTTCAAGAACGACTTAACAAAAAAAATCCGAACATGTCAAAGTAAGACTTTACAAAAATCGAATTATTTTTGGTACGAGTTAATTTCATTTTGAACTTTACGCTATTTTTTGAAACCAAGAATGCGGAATCAAAATTTCCGGAAAATCGATTTTTAATCCCCAATATCTCTGCAATGCATCGTCCGATTTTAAAACAGATTTCAGATTTGAATTAACCAAGGCAAGTTCTATAAGACTGTTGTATTGGCTCATTTTGTTTAAAAAAATGAAAATTTCCAAAAATTGAAACAACTTCCGGTTTTGAGCAAAATTGATGAATAAAATTTTAACAACCCCCCCCCCCCAGTACACCATAGAATTGATACATCTATCATCAGTAAAGATTTCGAAGCGATATCTTTAAAGTTTATGGAGAAATTCTCCGGACAAAATCACTTTTTTAAAAATTAAAAATGGCCGTCAAATTTGACGTAAATACTGAAACTTTTACATCATTGAGGCACGGTAATCTTACAAAAGCTCTGAAAATTTCATGGAAATCGAATGAAAATTTTTTGAGATATAAAGCCGAGAAGGAGTCAGAAAAAAAATAAAATAATAATTAAAAAAACCCGAAGAAAAACAAGAGGGTCTTCCGTTGGAAACGGAAGACCCTAACTAAAAAACATAGGAGTTCGAAGTTCTAGAGGTCCTTACTAAAGGACTTTCACCTGAAATGATTAATTTGGACCACTAGCTATATTGACTGAGTACTCTTGTGTATGACTGAAAATGCAGAATAGGAAGACTAGAAATTTGTTTGAATTTCAAGTTACTTTTCACAATTTATTAATAAGATATGCGTTGTGCCAGAGACTATATGGCTTTATAACTTCCCTCAATGGAAAGAAGAAAACTTAATTTCAAAATATCTTCGGTTAATAATTCATTTTATTTCACATTTTAATTAAAAGAAAGTTTATGCATTTATTTGCCACTAGGTTTGTTTGAATTTCAAGTTACTTTTCACAATTTTTAAATAAAGTATGCGTTGTCCACGGACTTTGATGTAAAATTCAAGGTGCAATCAATGTGGCAATAATCAAAATTTTGAAAACATTTGGTGAAGTATTTTGAGCTTCTCAAAAATATCTAAATTTATTTGATATAATAGTACGGGAGCAGACTGTTTATTCATGAATATTTTTCTGTATTCATATATAACGTTATTATTGGCAATATTATTAAGATTTCATTATTAGGAGAAGACTACCTTAGTTATTTAGAACTTGTGTCTAATTCATTTGATTTAATCAATAAAATATGTTCAGTTCAATTCAATTCAATTCAAGTATTTTGATTTGATCGCAACTTCAAAATGATATCATGGTTAAGAATATCGGACCATTCATTCCCTCGATACAAACTGTGGTCTTTGTACATTGAATACCTTTATATCATATCCTTATATTTTTAACTATGTATACTTGTATACCAAGTACTTTAGTTCCTGCTGGCTTTGACAGTCTAAATTCCTTAATTTACAAGGAGCTTATTTGTCTTTAATGACGATAGAAAAAGCCTTAATGATATGATCAAGTTTACTTGAAACATGGAAGAAAGTGCAATATCTTCAGGGTCCTTTTTATTTTTCTGTAGCGGTGTAGCAAAACGGACAGCTTCCTTTTTATGCCGCAGGTCGTAATTGATGCTTCAAAACCTTTGTCATTGCACTTGTTTTTGCTGACTTTACCATACCGGTAATCAAACCATTTTGCCTTTTACCTTTACCATGCATTGGACGCCAAAAATGATAATAAAATATAAATATCTATTGTTTTTCAGTTAATTTTAGAGCTAGAATTTTAAATTTTAGAAGTTTTCATTAACTTCATCACAAATAAAGTAAAACACCCTTTGAAGAACTTTTTTATTTTCTCAAATAAAAACATCCTTTTTTCTGGACATTTGCATCAAACCTGTATCTAACAGACGCTAAAAGAAAAGAAAATTTGGATATTAACTACATTAATGAAAGCTTTTATTTAAGAATGAAATCAAAAAGTACATTTCAAATACTTACACATATCGCAACAGATGTTATGGCCTTTCATTTTCAGCAGGTTTGCCTGTTATTAAAACATATATATTGCCATATATATACTGCACATACTTCAAAAAGAATCTCCACCGAATAACACATCTAAACTACTATATTAAAATAATAGACTCGAAATTTTGGGCTTTAATACTGAGAAATCAGAAGAGTACTGTCTATTGTTTTATATACTTTCAACATCATTGGTACTTGAAGATTACCAATTTGCTTTTATTTTATCTCAATCAAGCTTGACTGATTAATAATTGAAGAAAATTCCTTTAACAACTCCGAAAATCATCTGGATTTGTTGGATTTTACAACCTTGCGCATGCGCATTAAATTCATGCTAAATCACGGGACGCTCTTAATTTTATGTTTCCACAATATCACATTTGCATGGATAAACTCAAAAACGATAATAAAATACGTGTAAATTTTCATTGAAAATGCTATATATTCTGTTCATCAAAGGAAATACGGGAGATAACGCTAACTCGGTGCATTTAATATATACAAAAAAATCCCAAGAGTTCCAAAAGTCAATACGGTGTGGTATTTGAAGCGAGGAAAAAACGTTGGTGAAAAAGTGTTGAATTCTTCATTAATATGAATTAATTTTTAAGAAAAAAGGTATTTACAGCCTCAAAATGGTTTGTTATGAATAATTTGACTGTTATTTTCAATGCATCTTAATTAATTTTCTCCAAAATCGTTTCGGAGGCATTTTAACTGTGGTGAAGGCCTGTCCCGAGACACAGTTAGTTTATTCTTACTTATCAGAGTGTAGTAAAATTAATAGCATTATTGTAGGCTTAAAGTTTGGTTATGTAAATGTCAACAATACGATGTGTCGATGTACATGTATCTATTTTGTAAATATCCGATATCATATGCAATGTCATCCCGTGCACACACATATTCATTGTTCTTATTTAAAATAAATTTACTAAATTGTACGGAAAAAGCAATAAGGTAACGCAATTAAAAAAAAATCAAATAATTGCAGAATTATGAAATATTTGCAATGGAACAACTTCCCTTTACAATCACACCCCAGGGCCTTAACTTTCTCTAATTTACCTCGATGAGATATCTATGTCTCGTAAATTACTAGTACATTGTACATGAGTGTTATGTAAGAGGATAAATCTTACCAATAACTCTACAGCAAATGTTTCCTATGCACTCTTCGTTTTTACCACATGATAAGAACATATGACACCGACCATAACCCTCGGGTTTCCCATATAAACACGGCGTCTCGGGCCGCTGTGAAAATAAGAGCGCGTCTTCATTATCCAAACAATTTAAAGAAAAATCAGAGTGAAAAGAAATGTAAGCATACAAACCTGAGCAGCAGCAATCACCAACAGGCTTAAAAAGATGATAAATGTCTTCATGTTTGTTGTTTCCAGTTGCTCGAAAAGAAACGGTGTGCTGTTCAAAAAGAAAATTGGTGAATTTATAGGGTTTTATTTTTTGTTCCAATTGATGCTAGATATAAGATAACAAAAACATAATACTATTGAAATGTACCATAGCTTGTCTTGTGGTATTACGCATGCGCAGATTGAAAAGGGGGTTGGGTCCGCCTCCTGATGATTAACATTTCAGAATAATGAAATTCATATACAGTAGTATGTAACTGAAAATTGTCCCTGCCTCCGGAGAAGAATACTGTCGCCTCATTAGATAAACGCTGCACGTAGCTGCTTCAAATGGCCTAAAATATGAGATAACAAAGATTCGTAAAAAGTTGTGCATGTGATTTGCTCCTAATTCAGTGAACATTTCTATCGTTCAAATTGTGTTCTTTTCTCCCAATATTTCTTTTTTTATTTTTCATCGAAGGAGTTATAGTGATCCTAACAGTTGACATTTCTCAAATATCATTTATATCACTAAACCTTCGTATAACATTACTTTGTGGTTGAACAAGTTTTCATGCATATTCTGATTTCTGAACTTCCCTAAACGGATCTTTCTGGTCTTTACTAATAACTTATTAGTTCATCTCTCTGTAGAATCAGCTATTAGAAAACTATGATTATCTAGGTTTTCTTGTATTTCTTTCCAAATGTAATAGATATATACACGCTAAGACACAGTAAAACTTTTCTTCTTTTAAATGTGCTGTACTTGTGTCAAGTACTTCGTATAATAACGCACTATTTCTTTGGAACGAGAGATTCAATGTGGTCTTCATCGTTTTACTTCATCCGCACAATATATCAAAAATCTTTTTTGATCCCCAAAATTTACTTTATTTGTATTTATCAAAGCACAGGCATTTTTAGCTATTTGTCTCACAATCAATAATTTCTTGGCAAAACATAAAGTATTTTCCGTTACCATTTAACGATGCTGTACCGGAATTTTCCCAAGAACAAAGACCTATTTACATGTACTTGGATTGATCCTTTAAAATATTGAATATTTATGCCTTAATCTTTTCGAAACTTATTTAACACGTGAAATGACATCCCTCAGTAAATTAACGGGTTGGGTACATGTATTGCCTGTGGACTACTCCCACAATGTTTGTTCACAATTAGATCATAGATATAATTTTTTTGCACATTACTAAATTACATAATCACGCTTCATCCTCTAGACAAAGTTCCACGCACGGCAGGAAATTACAAATGCATATCTTAGCGGTTTTTTCAATAACGAATTCAGTTCTCGTTTCTTATATGGTTGGTAAAAAAAAACACCTTATCCTAGCAACAAGAGTTAGTCCAAAATCCCTTTGCGCTTCATACGGGCCATGTATTATATCAAATAATGTTTGGAAAATTGTATAAAATTTTGTAGAATATGTACAATAGAATAATACAGTGCCCGAAACATTACCTTTTATCTTTTTGCATTGACATTTTCACTTATAAATTCTCAAAATCAATATCAAACTAGCAAGCTTGTATCCATTATTATAATAATTTTGTCTTGTGTTTTTTATTTAAATAATAACGCACATTTTCTTAATTAATCAGATGAAATCAATTTACAAGTTTAATACATAAAAACAAAGAAATAAATTAAAACAAAATTAATAAGTATGCTTTCATTAAGTCTTTTAGTCATGTGCATAAAGATTACATTTTCTACAATGATCTTAGCGTGAAAATCAAACTTGTTAGGTTAATGAAATACATTCTTTATCATGTATATTTATCAATAATTTCCACAAATAAATATTGATGTTTATATACATAGATGCGATCAAAAGAGAGAGAGTGTACATTTTTATGGCATTAAGGAGATGGTCGGACTGCTTCAAATACACAAACATTCCAGATACATAATAAGATTGGAACTAAAACGGTGAAGTAAAACTTGATATGATCTCTGTGCATGTTACTCGAGGTAGCTGATATATTATTTTGCATTAATGAAAAAGATCTCCTTTTGTACGAGGGAACAAACATCAGGTAAGGTATCTTTAAATAATAAACGAAGAGACACATTATGTTAGTAAATCATAATATGGTAGGTCAAGGAAGTTTCGTCGAACTACAAGAATTATTCCTTGCGCGAAAAATTCCTTGTTTGACTTCTTTCTTTCTCCCTGATATGTTTACATCCACTGATTTTTCCCCTTTGTTTCTTAAATCAAAGTACTGAGAGTACTGAAAGACGGGGTCTTGAAAGTTTGAATTTGTAATTGTCCTGGATTTCCTCGAATATCCTTCCAAAATTTATGAGTTTGAATTATTTGTTACAATCTATGTTCATTCGGCTTTTTTGCAATTGTCTGATACTTTGTCTAAATTTTACTCTTCATAATTGTAGAAAATTGACACAACGAAATATTATGTAAATTAAGACCCCAAGGAAAATTTTTAACCGGGAAAATCAAACAACTACACCTGTATATCAAAGTAGATAATTTTAATCATTAGATTTATTCAATTTTGTGATCCAAGGGAAAATCCACAAGTCGGACGGTATCCGTAATAAAAGTTTTATGAAAACCCCGAAAACTCTAAAACTGCTGAATTAACAAACAAAATGAACATTTGCATACCGAAAACAAACAGAGGCACCTGACGTTAGAAATATTTTTTTACAATAGGATTCCAAGAACTTTGACAATAAAAAGATTTGTCACGGTCGCCATTTTGATTTTTAAGACCGACTTATCTGACACGATTTTCTTCATTTGCGATTCATGCAAAATTAATAGGTAAAAATAAATCCGTTCGCCACTTACTACTTTTTTGTGTAAACTCGTGCATCACCTACACGAATTACGATACAACCGTTCCTTTCATTAAAAATCATACTCCGAAAATCAGAGACATAAATAACATAGATTGTCAACTCCGCCATTAGCGTGTAATTGTTACGGGACCAACCTTACTTTGAGAACTACAAGTGCAACAGCAATCTTGTATAAGTCATTAAATTTGAACCTGATAGTAAACATGAACATGAACCTGAAAATATTTTAAGCATGTTTTATTTATGAAATATTTACAAAAACTCTTCATTTAGTTTTTAAATCACTTTTTTAAAACTTATTGACTTTTCACATAGTAATGGTAATGCATTACTTTACTCATGTAATGGTAATGTAATGCATTACTTCAAGAAAATTAAGTAATGGTAATGGTAATTTAATGCCCTAATTCATGAAGTAATGGTAAAGTAATGCATTATTTTACAATGTAATTCACCCCAAGCCTGATTCCAATGCATTATTTTACAGTGCAATTCACCCCAAGCCTGATTCCAACTAAGCCGGAAAACATGAACATTAACAGTTAACTTGGTTCTTCAATCGATAAGATTGTATATATTATATGATGTATAAGTCTTCTTAAATGTATAATCTATACAATGCATTGTTTAAAATTTAAATTCAGTTTAATCAACTAAAGAGCCAACGAACGAGAAGGCAAATTCAGACTTGTTTTTATTTTCTTTGTACAAAATTCCTTTAGAGACGAACAGCAGTCATACCGCAAGTAGACTGAAAGCCAATGAAACACCTATTTAATTTGTAAAACATCTGTGTATAACCCGTCCCGATTTTAACTTCGGCTTGCGCATGAAGTTTGGTAGTATTAAGGTGAAAGATTGTCAAAATTAAATTCACAACTTTTAAAAAATTGCACATTGCGTTTGGGAACTTTAATTTCGATTCCACCATCAACCTCTTCTATTAATTAATGAGCTCGTACACCAACTGAATCGTCAACGGCGCTGTGCATTCAGGTACGTAACTCATTCCACATTTGAACTCGAGCAAGAATATTTTGATCAATAAAACTATTTGTTTATTTTCTAAATAGAATTTTGTTTATACACAGAGGACTTAAAAAGATTTAATGCGTGCTTCTATAATACATATTTACTGAACTGCATGAAAACTTTCTGCACCTTTTCTTACGCGTAGACTCAATTCATGTGTTCTACGCGTGCCTTCCGGTATGAGACTTCGGTTGACAGTAAACCAATAGACGGGGTCACGTGAACCCGTCTAAAAATCGATTGTGATTTATATCTTCATAGAAACTTGCAGGGCTGAAATCTACATGATCCAGTACTTACCAGTTTATAGATTGGTCGAAACCCTCAGCAACCAAAACAAAATTACGGACAGCACGAAACTAAGTCACACTCAAATTCCCATACATAGAAGAATAGCAATTTCTTCTAACGTATACTGATGAACCTTACAATAATTTACAAAGTTATTTTACCTACCCTTTTACGATTAATTCATTAGTAAGTTAAAAGACAAGTGTAAATATTAAAATTAAAATGATTTTTTGATGATTTATGCGGGCTATGAAGGTAGCAATCATTGCAGAAAAATTGCGTTACTTGCATTATTTTTTTTTTCTACAATGTTGCTACCTTCATACCCACATGACTCATTAAAGGAAGCATTGTTGCAACCACTATTGAAATAAAACCTCTATTGGAATGAATTATAGTGGTTCGGAATGTATTTCATTAGAAGAAATCCTCTGTAGCCATTATTGAAATAAAACCTGTGGTTGGGGATCCATTCATTATAAGAATTAATTTACAAACACTATTGAAGTACAACTACTGTAAAATTATTTTTCCAATCGTAGTAACTGTTGGGAATAAATTTCTTTATAAATATTACTTTGTAATCATCATTGAAACATATTCGGAAAGAAAGAAATCGTATATATCGTTTCGGCAAAGTATTTTCAAGTGCAAGAAAAACTTAATCAAACGAAGACTTTCAAATAAACAATTTAGGTATTACAGACTAGGATATTATACAGTAATAACCGAGACTATAAATTAATGTACTAATGTCAGGGTTTTAACTGCTATGCAGAAATAAAGTAAAAGAATCTCTCAGATTAACATACATATAGTATTGTTTTTATGTATTTTCTTTACGGAGGAGTATACACTTCAAAATAAGAATAATAACACCAAGGATCAATGCAAATGTCATTAAGAAAGCAATAACCAAAGGGCTGCTCATAAGGAAAATTCCTTTTCTTGCAATTATTATCTACATAATACTTTATGTAAAGTTATATTTTAATTTTTAGAACATTAATCCCCATCTGTTGTGTCGTAAATATCTCTCTCTCTCTATTTTTTGTCATTTTATGTATTTCACTCTGTCATAAAAGCACTTTAAAGAATATCACCAGTTTTTCTTTTTTGTAAAATTACAACATATGCTTTATCGGGAGTAATATGTACATCTTAAAGTGGCACGGATGTTTGTTCCCTCGTACGAAAGGAGATTTTTTTCATTTATGGAAAATAATATATCAGCTACATAGAGTAACATGCATAGAGATCACATCATGTCTTACTTCACTGTTTTAGTTCGAATCTTATTGCTGTATGCATCTGGCATGTTTTTGCATTTGATGCAGTTCCACTATCTCCTTAATGCCCAACAAAATGTACATTCTCCATCTTTTGATCGCATACAGTAGAATTCAATGTATATAAACGTCAATTTTTATTTGCGGTTATTATTCATAAACATACATGATAAAGATTGTATCTCGTAAACCTTAGAAATTTGTCTTTTCACGCTTAGCTCATTATAGAAGATGTATAATCTTTACGCAAATGACTAAAAGACTAAATAAAAGCATACTTCTTAATCTACACAAAATTCTGCAATGACAAATTAATTCTCAGTTTCAGTTTAAATTGATTTCATCTGATTTATTAAGCTTGTTAGTTTAATATTGAATTTAAGAATTCATAAGTGAAAATGTCAATGCAAAACGATAAAAGGTAATGTTTCGGGCACTGAGTTATTCTATTGTATTTATTCACCAAAATTTGATACAATTTTCCAAACATTATTTTATATAATACAGCGCCCGTGTGAAGCACGAAGCGTTTTTGGACCAACCTTTGGTAGGATAAGGGCTGTTTTTTAACCAACTATATAAGAAACGAAAATGAATTCGTTATTGATAAAACCGCTAAGATGTGCATTTGTAATTTCCTGCCGTTGGTGGAATTTTGTCTAGAGATTGAAGTGTGATTATGTAATTTAGTAATGTGCAAAAAATATATATATATCTATGCTCTAATTGTGAACAAACATTGTAAGAGTAGTCCACAGCCAATACATGTACCCAACCATTTAATTTACTGAGAGATGTCATTTCACATGCTAAATAGGTTTCGAAAGATTAAGGTATAAATATTCAATATTTTAAAGGATCAATGTTTTTTATGCAAGTACATGTAAATAGGTCTTTGTTCCTGGGAACAAAATTCTTGTACAGCATCGTTCAATTATAATGGAAGATACTTGATGTTTGCCCAGATGTTTTTGATTGTGAGAAAAATAGCACCAGATGCCTGTGTTGTGTTCAATAAATAGAAATTAAAGTTCATATTTGGAAATCAAACGGGATTTCGGGTTACATTGTGCAGATGAAGTAAAAACGATGAAGACCACATTAAATCTCTCGTTTCAAAGAAATAGTGTGTTATTATACGAAGTTCTTGACACAAGTACAGCACATTTAAAAAAAGAACATTTCTTACCGTGTCTTTATTTTTTACATTTGGAGAGAAATGCAAGAAACCTACATAATTATAGTTTTCTAGAAGCTGATTCAGAGAGATGAACTAATAAGTTATTAATAGTTATTAATAATGACCAGAAAGTTCCGTTAAGGGAAGTTCAGAAATTAGAATATGCATGCTAAGAAAACTTGTTTCAACCACAAAGTAATGTTATACGAATGATTAGTGATATTAATGATATTTGAGAAATGTCAACTGTTAGGATCGCTTTTTAGCTCCTTCGATGAAAAAATAAAACAGACATTTTGGGAGTAAAATGAGATAGGCGGGGTTAAAAAACAACATTTGAACGATAGAATTGCTCACTGAATTAGGAGCAAATCACATGCACACCTTTTTACTAATCTCATATTTTAGCCCATTTGAAGCAGTTACGTTAACGTTTTATTTTAGGAATGGCAATTTACAACCGGTTAACAGGTCACTCTATCGGAACGATCGTGCCCGGATACAAAACATGCAAAGTTGTATATTTAATTGCAATTTCACTGCAAATTGAATTTTTTACAGTGTACTAGGAATTTACAAGACATTGATACCTAATCGAGGTAAATTAGAGACAGTTTTGGTGTGATCATGAAGGGAAGTTGTTCCATTGCTAAGATTTGTAATTCTGCATGTATTGGATTTTTCATGAATTGCGTTATCTTATTGCTACTTCCGTACAAGTTAGTAAAAAAAACTATGAATGTTCATAGAATATCTCTTTTACGAATTTTTTAACATTATGGTTTATGTGTTATTCGGTTGAGAGTCATTTTGAAGTATGTGCAGTATATATAGTAATATTTATGTGTATGTTTTTTAATAACAGGCAAACATTATAAACCTTACAGGAGATGACATATGTTGCGACATGTGTAAGTATTTAGAATGTACTTTTTGATTTCATTCTTGATTAAAAGCTTTTATTAATGTAGTTTATTTCCAAGTTTAATTTTTTTCTTTGAGCGGCTGTCAGATACAGGTTTGATGCAAATGTCCAGAAAAAAAATGTTTTTATTTGAGAAAATAAAATAGTTCTTCAAAGGGTGTTTTACTTTATTTCCGATAAATTAATGAAAACTTCTAAAATTTAAAATTCTAGCGCTTAAACTGAAAGAATTAGATATGTATATTTCTTTATCATTATTGGCGTCCAATGCATGGGAAAGGTCCGCAAAATGGTTTGATTACCGGTATGGTAAAGCTAGCATAAACAAGTGTAATGATAAAGATTTTGAAGCATCA